>NC_136967.1:48011255-48176255 GCF_032717465.1 Coenobita brevimanus | reverse complement strand
CTGGAAAGTTTATATAAAATAGTGTTCCTGCTGTGGATGTCACTGATTGCATTGCGCAGTTGACTCTTGTGCGGTGTGGTGCGGTGAGGATCTGTCCGTTCTCCCCTTTGGGGCTAAGATGCGAATGAATGTGTTTGAATGGATGAGTAAATGGGGAGTGTGTCGTCCTGTCTCGGCTACCTCCTTTTCCTTGGGGGAAGCAGCCTAGGTATATAGATAGATAGATAGATTTTTTATCTTTTTATTTTTGTCAGAGAGGATGGCACACTAGGAATCATTGGGGGGGGGGGATCATTTTCCTCAAGTATCACATTATGGATGCTAATCCATTGTACAACTTGTACTAAAATATCAAAGCCATATCTGCCATTCCTTCACTGCTTCCATTTTTTTTTTTTTTTGGTAAGAGGGCCTGATCCACCTAAGAATTATGAATGAATATGTGTATTTCGTGGAATACCGTCAGAGCAACAGGATGAACTCACCAGGGGAGTTTCATTCAAATCCGTCAAATAGCCTAGGAGGAATTAACGCTTCGTGGGTAGCTTGGTGGGAGGATGAGAGAAGTGGGGTGCTGGAATGGATCGGTGGGTTGGATGAGCAAGATGAATGGGGGAGGGCGAGATGAATGGGGTGGGCAGGCAATGTGGATCTAGTAGATGGAGTGGATGGGTAGGTGTGGGGTTGGTGGGCAAGGTGGGGTGTGTGGGTTAGTGGGTGGGTAGGTGGCTGGGTGGGCAAGATGGTGGTAATCGGTTGGGTGGCTGAGATGGTTAGGCAGTTTGGGAGGGTCTGTTGCCAGGGTCTGTTGATGGGCAAGGTTGGCTGGGGGGGTGGGGAAACTGGGTGGTGGGAGAGTGAAGTTTTTGAGAGGGATGGTCTTGGGAAAATAGGTTCATGGTGATTAGGTCTATGGGATGACTAGATTCATGACAAGAAACGGTCCAAGTAGGAAAACATGTCTTTGAGGAATATGTCCCTGAAGAATTGGGCTCAGTTAGGAACATGGCTCCAGTGAGGTAAACTATGTCCATGAGGGGTAGAGTTTCATGGGGGTAACAGATCCATTAGAGAAAGTAGATCCGTATGCAGATTCTATTTTCCCCATGTGTAGAAGACAGATCCATAAGGGAACATTGGTCCATGGGGAAAACACATTGATGGAGATAATAAATCCATGGGGAAACTAGGTACAGGGGGAAAGGTCCAAGAAAGAAAACAGTACCAAGGAGAGGAAATAGGTCAATGGAGAAAACAGGCTCATATTGGGAAATAGCTCCATGGGAAAAATAGGTCCATGCGAGAAAATAGATCCAAGGAGAGTATAAGTCTAAGTGTAAAGCCCCTCATATCCAACACATGTAAAATCCAAAGTCGAGTGCAGGTTTATGGATATACATTTACACAGTACTGCACAAATCTTGCCCCTACCAGGCCACCTCTGAATCTGGCCTGCAGAGGCTGGCGCGCATCACTCACTCTTGAAGAAAACATTATCTAAGCAGAATTCAAAGCAGTGGCTATACCTGAGCTAAGGGAAAAAAGGTCACGTAGCCCTTCAACACACATACATCTATATATGTACACTATATTGTTACAAGTCTAGTTTACAAGTTTAGGAAATTGTTATGGTTACACCCCCCCCCCTCTATGGAAAAAGTGTGTCTCCTGGCACAATGGTGCAATTGATAATTAAGAAGCTTAGTTATACTGCCTGTGGAGAAAAAATAAGCAATATATTAAGGGTGTAAAGGGATAGGGAATATAGTTAGCTTCTCACTGTAGGGCAGTATAGTAAGTAAAGGGCAGAATGCTGCTATAAGTGAAGCTGGATCCAACAAAAAGAAGAAAATGTAGTATTTAAAGTGCATGGTCATGTTAAAGTTTAATAAAAAGGTACAGTTGTTACTGGGTATAAAAATTAGGGGGTAATTAATTAATAATTCAGGGAGCATATGACAGCTATAGTAATTTTAGGAACAACATTGTCTAGTATTCTTCACCATTTCACAGTTAAAGTCCATTTTACATGAGTTTTGAAAACTATAATGATACATGGAATAATGAACATATAATATTTGGTTACACAATATTTGATTACACAAGGACTGTCTGTAAGAGTGATGCTTCAGTCACTAATCTTATCCACACTCTTGTTATTGTGTCCTGCTATCTACAGCTCTTTATGTTATTTACTCACTATTTACTGTTTATTTCTATACCACCATTTACTTCATTCCTTTGTTACTATTTTCACTTACAACTGGATCATTTAATGCCTTTTTATTATCATATTACTTAATTTAATTTACTATTCTGAAGTGGCGTCTTTTGTTTATTTGCAATTATTATTCCTTCAGTATCAAGCTACATGATCTGTACACCTCCGGCAATCACACGAAGTGTCACTAGGAAATGTCAGTTTCAAGGTCCTGTGGGTGTTGCACTAATCATGTGGCAATTCGGATCTCATGCAGTCTTCTGTATACTCGTTTAACACAGCAGTGAACTACCTAAATAGTAACAAAAAAAAAAATCCAATAAGAGAAACTCCCACTGGAGGAAATACAAAGACCGGATGTACCCAAGACTGGCTACAGGCCAAAGGAAACTGATCCCTAAGAAAATCACTCTCATTAAGAAAATCCAACGTCCGCTGGTTGTCGGACATGATGGGTAGATTGTCAGAAGGTATATGAAATGCCACATTAACTGGTTGAAAGATATCATATGTGTGCGAACAAAATGCAAAGTGATGCTGTGTAGCATAAGCAAGTACATATTCTGATTTTGCAGTACAGTAATCAGGAGCCTTATACAAACCAGTTGCAGACAGTGAATGAACAGGAGTTCCAGGATAAACGATACTAACAGAGATTGGGACACTGAAGAAAAAATATCGGACATGGCTCAGACGAGCGTGGTGCACTGGGAGTTTGGCGGCCAGGAAGAAGGAACAGACGGATTGTGCAGAAAAATTACTAACCAAGGCAGATTCGCAGGGAGCAGCACCACGAGGATAGATTGTCAGAAAATAGGACTCACAAAGCCGCGAAGTAGGTGGAAAAACAGCACACCTGCTGAGATCGCTGGAGGATGTGAAAGCATACCATCCATCAATCAATTGATCTACATGGAGAAACTCATACAGTAGCTCTTGATATTTCTAAAGCTTTCGACAGAGTATGGCACCATTCCTTGCTGTTCAAACTCCCTTGCTCTGGACTAACGTCTTTTGCTCCTTTGATTTCTTCATATCCTAGTGACAGGAAAATAAGAGTAAAAGTAGATGATGTATATTCCAGTTTCCACTCAATGAACGCCGGCATGCCACAGGGGTCAGTTCTGGCGCCACCCCTATTCCTGGTCCATATTAATGATCTCTTATCTGTCACCCACAATCCCATCCACTCATACGCAGATGACTCAACACCACATAGTTCATAGACACTCAGAGACCCATTTACAAAGTCTAATATCTCTACCTCTTAATTCAGTACAGCCATCTCCATAAATCAAGACCTATCTACGATCAGTGAATGGGGACAAAACAACCTTGTCTCTTTTAATGCTAGCAAAGCTAAATATATACAATTTACTAATAGACAGATATCGCCAGATTCGTATATTACCTTCAGTGCTACTAATATTCCCATCTCCAAAAGTATTGAAATTCATGGCGTCTCACTTAACAGTGCCTTCAGCTGGACCTCTCATGTTAGATCACTTGCTAAAACCGCCTCAAAGAAACTTGGATTATTGTACAGAGTCCATAACTTCTTCACTGATGAGCAGCTAGCTATAATTTATAAGTCATGTGCGCTCTCAGCTTGAATATTGCTCACCCTTGTGGAGTGGATGTGGAGAAGTTGCATTGAAACAACTAGACAAAATTCAGAACAAAGCTGTTAGAATTATTAACAACCCTGCCATTACAAAAAAAACTACCTCCCCTGCAAGTAAGAAGGAATGTTGCCTCCCTTGCATTATTTTACAGATATTTTTATGGCAAATGCTCAGACGAAGTTGCGTCCATGGTGCCACCTCTCCGTGCCTTCCCTCGTGCTCGCATCTGGTAGCGCTCATGACTGGAATGTCACTCAGCCATATTGCAGAACTTCTGCCTATCAGAATTCTTTAATTCCCCGAACTGCATCTCTCTGGAACTCGCTTCCTCAGAGTTGTTTCCCTCCAAATTTCAACTCACATCTGTTCAAGTCTAACTGTTACAGATTTTTATGAACAGAGGACACCAGTAATCTGGTGTATGGATTATTTTTTTTTACTCATTTGTTTTTCCTTCCTCCGTTCTGTTATTAAAAAAAAAAAAAAAAAAAAAAAAAAAAGAGACATGATCATGGGACAGAAGGAAATACTCCAAAGAAACAGAGGCCTGCAACAAGAAAGGAAATGGGATGATGCAGAAAAGATCAGTTGTGATACAAGAACGAAGAGGGATATGAACAACAGTTTCTTTAGTGAAGGTTTGGCCCCAAATACTAGATAGCAGAATTCTAAAGAGTTGGAGGAAAGTACTGGAGACAAGTCAAATGTAGAGCGAGCCCATTCCAATACAGAGTGGAGATCAGAGATAGACACTGCGTCTGCAGCGACACAATCACCGACAGCATCAACTAGAATACGAACTAAGGTAGTAACATGGGAGAGAGGAGAATCCAGGGAAAATTCTACGTTGTCCATGTGTAATTTGACATATAGGAGCTCTAAGACAATATTAATTTTTGAGATTTGTTTTTGTAAAATACCATTAAAGTTGTTTAATGTGTGTATGAACTTCGATAGCTCTGTTTTGAAACTTAAGGGCACCAGTTAATTCAGCAAGGTCGGATCTGAAGCCAGAGAGGTCACGAGTTGTCGCTGCACCGAATAACCCACTTAGAATTTCTCCCCCAAGATCAAAGAGCCCATGCTTCACCCGTAAACGACCGACAGTGTTTCGTTAGAGGAAGTGTCATTTCTATCTATCTGTCTATTGCCAGTTGCCTTAATCCTTTATACGGGATGGCCACAAACAAATCACCTCCACGTCACCCTGTCCCCCGCCATTTCACCGCCCTGCTCCCAATTCACACCCCCATCTTTCATATACCTCTCCACTCCATCCCTCCATCTCATCCTTGGCCTTCCCCTCCCTCCCTCCCTCCCCACCCACCTCATTCACATACACTCTCCTCGTCAGTCTCTAACTCTCCATCCTCTCCACATGGCCAAACCACCTCAGTATGTTTCTCCTGACTCTTCCTATCACATCCACATCCAAACCACAAAGCTTCTTCACATCCGCATTTGTCAGTTTGTCTCTCCATGTGACTCCACAAGCTCCTCTTAAATAACTCATTTCCACTGCTTTCACTCTTGACTTGTGTACCTCCAACATGGTCCAAGCTTCACTTCCATACGTTAGAGTTGGTATCACAATACTGTCATTCTCACTTCCATGCTCACTTCCCTGCTTCTTATCACTGCCTTCAAGGAACCAGCAACCTTTCTTCCCTGCTGTATCCTTTCTAGCACTTCACCCTCCAAACTTCCATCCTTACTCATCACACTACCCAAGTACTTAAACGTACTCACGTTTTCCATTTCCTCATCATCCAACCTCACTGTACATTCACTGACTTCACCTCTCTCAAAGACCATAACTTTACTCTTCCCTACATTCACCTTTAGATTCCGTTTCTTACACACTCTCCCAAACTCATCCACGAAGCCTTGCTGCTCCCCTTCGTCTTCACTTAACAACACAGTATCATCTACAAACAACAGTACAGGGAGTTTTCAAACACTGCCCTCTCTCATTAGGGCCACTCCAACATCTACTGCCCTACCTTGTATCTCTTATATAACCCCATCCATATACAGATTCAACAATCATGAAGACAAGACTCATCCCTGTTTCAACCCAACCTTCAAAGAGAAAAACACACTCAGTTCACTATCCACACGCAATGCAGCCTTAGCACCCTCATACATACTCTTCACAGCATTCAACAACTTCCTATCTACTCCATATATTCTTAATACTTTCTACAATCCTTGTCTATCCACCCTGTCATATGCTTTCTCCAAAACCATGAGGCCGCATACAACTTCTTTCCCTTCTCTAGAAACTTTTCCACTAAAGATCCGAGAATGAATAGTTGATCTACACAACCTCATCCCTTCCTAAAGCCTCCCTGTTCTTCTCCAACTAATTCCTCTGTTATTTCCCTAACTCTGTCAATAAGTATCCTACTGTTTACTTTTTCTATTACACTAAGAAAAAAAAATGCCCCAATGATTACCACACACTTCTTTTTCCCCTTTCCATTTGTACAAGGGAATAATTATACCTGATTTACAATCCTCCGGGACTCTACCTTCCTCCCAGGCCAACCTGCACATCTTCCACATCCACTGTACTACTGTCTCTTCCCCCATGCTTCAGCATTTCACCACACACTGCATCAATTCCCGGGGCTTTCCCCATTTTGACTTTCTTCATTGCTTCCACAACTTCTATCCTACCGATTTCTTCATGTTTTCGCATCTCCCTCTTTCTCGCAGCCATTCCCAACCCACTTATGCTCGCATTGCTTTCATTCTCTATGTTCAACAGTTCATTAAAGTGTTCTTTCCCTCTGCTCACTTTTTCTCCCTTCTCCACTAGTAATCTACCATTTTTATCTTTCACTCCCCTACTAACTTCATTGCCATCCTGTCTGATTCTTTACCTCATTCCAGAACGTTTTCTTACATTCCCTCCACTTGACACTCAAATTCCTTCCAAATTCCTCATCCACTCTCTTCTTACTCCCTTTTACTAATCTTTTCACCTCTCTCTTCCTTCCTACATATAGCTCTCTCTTCCGTCTCTCAACTTCTTCCACGCCCCTATTTCTCACCCAGTCACTATATGCTTTTTTCTTTTGTGCCACAGCCTGTCTCACCTCTTCATTCCACCATGCTGTTCCTTGCACCCCCTTTCGTCTTCTTTTCACCCCACACACCACCTCACATGCTGCACATAATTCTTCTGTGAATATCTTGCACACACCTTCCACGACCCCCATCTGCTCCAATTCATATTTACCCAATGATTCCTCCACTTCTCTCTTATATTCTGCCTCTTTCTCATCCTCTTGTAACCTTTCCACTCTCATTGCATACAGTATACCTGTACTCCTTCCTCCCGTCGTTCCCTTCTTCTATTTTTCCATTTTACTTGGACCTTGATTCTTACCACCACCAAGCGGTGGTCAGAGTGTCCACTCCCCCAACCTCTATATGCTCTTGCATCCATTACACATCTTCCCATCCTCTCATCCACACACACATAATCAGTCATTGCCTTCCTTTCATTCAGTTCACCATCCATCCTTCTCATCACTCGCCATGTTTACCTGTGGATCATTTTGTGCCTGAAGAAGGTATTGGCTATCACCAACCCCTTCCCAGCACAAATGTCCACTAAAACACTGCCATGCTCATCTATCTCAACAGGCACACCCCACTCACCTTCACATTCCCTACTTTACCATTCATATCACCAATCAAAAAACACTTTCTTATTCCTTTCAAACTTTTCCATGCACACTTCCACATTTGTCCAGAATTCTTCTCTCACTCTGCTTGCACGATCTTGCGTTGGTACATACATGCACACAATCGCCTACATTTGTAGTCCAACTTTCCTTCTTACCCACACAATCCCTGGGTCAACTGATCCATACTCTCTTATATTCTCCTTCCATCTGTTACTCACAACAATACACACACCTTTTGCCCTCTCATTCTCACCTACTGCTGCACATATACCCCATCCATACTCCCATTCTTGCACACTCTCACCTCATCATTTAGTTTCAGTTAATCCACATGCATCCACTTTCGCACCCCCAAGCACCTGGACAATCTCTCTCTATTTCACCTCAACATTTGCACCCCTTACATTCCACGTCACCATCCATATCATGTCCTGTGTTTGGTCTTTAGTCATCATCTTTAGGTCAGTCCTGGTCCGAGGCTTCTTGTTCAGATTTTTAATTAGTTGTTTTCCGGGGAGGGGCGCTAACCCTCCCCCAACCCACCAGCTGTCACGTAAGGAACACGTGTCGGTTGGTTATAAGGTTTCCACCCAGCACTGTAAATGATTTACTGGTTTACAGGAAATCATTTGGCTTGCCACTCGATGTAAAGCTACCCTCAAAACAGGGTACCACTGCACTAAGTGGGTGGATGATGGGCGCCTCCACCTACCGCTGAAGTGTCATTTAAGTGAGAGAAATTCATCCTAATGTATTCGAGTTTAAAGTGGATGGGTAAGTAAAGAGGGTACCGGAACGTATCTTGTCGTGCTTCTTCTTGATGGCTGACAGAAGGGCCTGCCTCTCCTCCAGCTGGTGTGCAATGAGGGGCACGGCGTTGGCCACTGCAGCCAGTGGTCATAGCATAGGAGGCTAAATCTTTCACCGCCATTACCTCACCTCCCGTGCCAACCAAGGCCCTGGGCCATGTGGGGCCACTGTCTCCAACCAAACTGGACCCAACTTGGGTCAGCACTGCCAGCAGGAGGACCACAAGATCATTCCTATAAAATAAGTTTAAGACGATAATTATAAAGATGATTACGATGGGAGTCTGAGGTGACAAGTTTTTTGTTAGAGGCTTGTGTGCAGAGTGCAATTTTGAACGATAGTCACTAACAAGGGGGGAGGGTAACAGTGTCCCAGAGCTAGAAGAGGAATCTGGAGGAGTGACAGAAGGAGTGTCAGAGGAAGGAATGGGAGAAGAAGAAACATTTCCGAGTTTGAGAAAAAGATGAAGCATTTCCAAATGACTCCTCCAACATTTTGCCCCTGGGTGCACGCTTAAGGTCATCGGCATGCACCCATTTGGTCTTGAGATTAGATGGATCCCTTATTTCAAATTTGTTGCCCTTACGAGAGAGGACACGGAAAGGACCCAGGAATTTTCCATCAAGTTTTGAGATACTCTCGTTCTCTATAGTAAAAACTAAATCACCTACTTGGATGGTAACATTGGAGGCAGTTACGAGTTACTTACGCACCATTTTTACATTTAAGAGGGCCAAATTATGCTGAATGTACTTACAAATTTTCTGAAAATTTGAGAGTTGAACTTTGACGTAATCATGGTGACTGTGGACCAGCTCAGGCATGAACTGCAACAAAGAATAAGGTAGCCTCTTGTCAAAGTCATTGATGACAAAGAATGGAGTTTCACCAACTAATTTATTATGTGATGCAGCCACCTGCAGAATCCACTCGTCCCAAGTGAAACTCTGATCTCCCACCCTGTGATGCAGGCTCTCCAAGGTTTTCCTATTCAGGCACTCCACGAGGCCTTTAGAGGCTGGAAGATGGGCAACTATATTACACTCACTAATTCCTTAGTGACAGCAAATTTCTTCCAGCACTGAATTGTTAAACTCTGACTCGGTATCAGCTAGAATGACTTCTGGAGTTATGAAAGGACTAATGACCGAGTTAACAAAGGCATGAGCAACAGTACGAGCAGATTTGTCATGCAGTGGAACCAATATCATGAATTGGGAGAAGTGATCAACTGCCGCTAATAGATAGACGAAGCCAGATTCCGTACGTGATAATTTCAGAAGATCAAGGGAGACAGTTTACCATGGCCTTGATGGTACAGGGTATTGCAATATGGGTGCAGACCTACCAGTAGTTCCTTTATTACGAGCACAAGATAGACATACATCACGGTGAGCTTCTACATATAGTGGGCCAATAATATGAAAGATGCGCCTGTTGTTAGCAACGGTCCTTACCCAGGTGTGAAGCGTGAGGTGTGACATGGATTAAATGGAGGGCAGAAGGAAGGAAGTCTGTTGGAGTGACTAGTTGCCTTACTTTGTGGTGAGGCACATCGCTACCTGTGAGGTCTGTCTTTTTGAAGAGTAAGTCATGAAAAAGGAAGAAATCGGACACAGAACTTAGTAACTTGGGCAAGGAAGAATCATCACCAGACTCAAGAAAGTATATGACCTGAGATCATTGAAGGTCAACACGCTGGAAACCACGGAGTGTGTCTTAACTGAACGCCGGATTTACATCACAACCAGTCGAGACTGTGGCAACATAATGAGAGAGTGCATCCCCTTCAACATTTGACTTTCTAGTAACGTAATCAAACGTTGGATTCAATAACAATAACTGCCCAGTGCACAAGGCGACCAGTAAGATTACATCCTCGAAACAGGTCACAAAGAGGAAGATGGTCTGTCTGGATATGAACAGGGCAAGAGTAGATGTTGCAGAAATGTTTTGGGGACCAGACCACGGTGAGGGCTTCCCAGTGAGTTATGCAGTAATTTTTCTCTGCAGTTTAATATTCGACTGCCATAGGCAACGACAAGTTTCTTGTTCTCTGATCATTTTGTGTGAGAACTGCACCGAGGCCCACTCCAGAAACATCAGTGCATGGTAGGGAAAGTTGGGAATAATCAGGGAATGCCAAGACCGCGGCTTGTAAAAGTGCAGTTTTCACGGCGATAAATGTGGTAGTTTGTTCATCTGACCACACAAAAGGCTCGTCATTCTTTAACAGCCTGATGATGCATTTCTCAACCCAGATGGAAGTCTATGAAACTGGTAATGACCAGACAGCTGTGATTGGGTGAGATGATTCCTCGATTTCTACTTGCCAATATCCACTCAACAAATCCAACGAGGAAAACACAATTATTTTCTCTTGGTGATTCTAACAGATCAGTGAGCACCGGAAATGGGAGCCTAGTGGTCAAGGCATTTTCGTGGCAGTTGTCTATGACAGGGCGAAACTCACCACCTTTCTTTGGAATAAGGAATAACGGACTGTTCCACGGATTGTCAGTGTTCGATAATGTTGGATTCCAACATTTTGCTGGTAAGACAATCAGCTTCTTTACACTGACTATGAGGCAGGTGATATGTAAGGACATAAATAGTTGAGCACCAGGTTGTAATGTATCAAAATGTTGGATTAAACTTGTCTTACCCATATTCTCACCTGGCAAGGTACAAATTCGTGATAGTCTTGCAAAAGATCAAGCAATTTACTTCTGTACTCAGGAAAATCGTCTCGTTTCACATGAGATTCAAGGTTAGGTGGGGTGGTATTTTCAGTAGAATGAAGAACTGAGCACACATCTGTGAGTGAGGGTGGGAAGTCTTGGCATAAACGTACGGTGCTAGGTATACTAAATATCACCATTCTGTGTCCCAGTACACGGCTTAATTAGGGCACTAGTACTTTTGGCTAGGTACAGATAGCATAAGCCATTATCTGTCACCAAGCACATTGCAGTCTAGTAGCTTAAGCCCTTAACACGACAGGCTAAGAAATAGCAGCAACACTACTAGGTGACCCAACAATCCTCAGAGCAACCTGACTATGGTATATACATTGGGGGGTAAAACCGTGCACTGTATACCACTGCCCGGTTAGTGGACGAGGAATGCATTAGGTCTTCTAATGGTAATGAGGTAAGTAATGATGAGTCCAGGTAATGATGTATCACTAAGATGATCCATTCCAGCTAGGGTGGGCATGTATGAGTACAGCTAATCAGTAAGAGGATCAGGTAGGTCAGTAAGTGGATCAGGCAGGTCAGAGTATGAGGAATCAGTAGGACTGATTGATTGTATTAAAATCTGGCAGCGCAACTGCCAGGGTCATATGCTACCGGAAGAATCAGTAGGAGAGACGGTAACTGTATCAACTTGTCACTGTGAATCTGGGTTTGTGATACCTGGCATAAACAAATGTTGAATAGTAACATCCCCTCGTGCCGGTAACATATTGACATTTTCATCTGCCGTGGTTTGTACACCTATTACAATGTCAGTTGGACAGCTAATCCAGGTTGTAACATAGAAATCAGCAACGGATGGATCTGCCGAATCATTTTAAAAAGTTCGAAGCTCAATTTTGCCTTTAATATCTTAATATGATCCATCAACTGTACATAGATTCCAACCTGCAGACTCAAGGAAGTTTCAATCTGTGACACTGAATTCTTGTTAACACCTCTTCAGATAGTAAGTTGATGGCAGAACCTGAATTCATATTAAGTGATACATGCACCTGACCGCAGTTTCCACACACAACTACCCCAAAGTACAGTCTAATACACAAACAGTATTGAGGGGCAGTTCATTTTGCCGGGTGACTGTTATGGTGGGTGCTTCCGAATGTTGTGCTGCTCTTCCCCCGACCAACGGCATGTGAGGTAACGACACTCCTCGGTGGAATGGATGGTCACGTCCTTATTATACAAGCAATAACTATGATGCAGTCGTGAAGGTGTATCCTTTTGTGGCTTCTGACGATTTCATCCATGTTTGTGAAAACAACTCAATTCACAGTGACCAGCACTACCACAATACCAGCACACAATTTAGGACTGGTGGCCCCGACGCATAGTTGACTGGTCAGACTGCTTTGTTTGACGCGTACTTGACAGGTCACAGTCATTTACAGGTGAGTGGCGTCAAGAGGGAGAACAAGCATTGTTAGTGAGAACTCTGGTGGTTGGCCACGAACGTGAAAAGTCAGTTGAGACATGAGCGTTGGTACAACCCTTCCAGCGACATTTGTAGAGTGAGGGGATGTGGGTCACTCATTTGACGCGTGATGTGTGAGCCCAATCTTTCGTCTTTCTTTGTGGAAACTTCCAACAATTCATCTCCTAGTTGGAAACCAATTTATAAGGCAGTTTCCAACTGTTTTGGATCTGTCCAATTTATGAATCTAAGGTACCCCATTAAACAACCGAAATCTTTTAATTTGATTATATCATCTTCGCTAACACAAGTGACCCACGGTGTTTGCTGCAAGAGCTGGCTTATTTCAAAAGTGGTTGCGTTCACTACAGTGGCTGCCTCATATAAAGTAGCATCTTTGGGTGGTATGAGCATATAGTCACTCATGAGTTTTAGGAGAGTAGAGAACCAATGAAGGAACCCTCTTTTGAACGAGCACAACAGAACTTCAGGAACTTCTTGGAAAATTCATCAAATGTAGTGCAACAGTCAAAGTACCCAGACCGCAACCCAGCACCTATGTGCGATTTACCCTGATCTAATCTGCCTTTGAGATAAGAGATCTTCAGTGATTTGTTGTTATATTGCCAGTTTGCGATGTCTGTTTCGACTTCATGAAGGAAGTCATAAAAGAAATAGAAGGATCCTCAGCAGCGAATTTCGGGCGGTTATGTGATCAAAGAAAATTGATTGTGGAGGGGGACCTGACTTGCCATCGCGGTGTGAAGCTGAGGTGGCAGAGATGCGGGAGAAGTCACTGTATTGACCTGAGAGTGTGTGTATGGGAAAAGGCTGTTATGGTGACAGTACTGTGTGCCGGTGTTGTTGGTAGCGTAGTTGTAGCAGAAAGTAAAGGAAGATGCAATGGTGGATGTTGCTGTAGTTCTAGAGAATCAGCTTGGGAAAGAGGAGTTAAGAGTATCTGGATTAAAGTTATCTTGATTTTCTACAATGGTTGTAATATTTGTATAATTGGCGGTAGATGCGATAGGAGTAGTAGCAGTAACAGTTGAAGTAGTCGAAGTACTTGCTTGGGATTTAGAGTACGATATCCCACTACGGAGGAATGTTACGCCATAATCACCATCCTAATCATCATCTTCACTGTCATGTGTAGCAGTATGTCCAATGCGAGAGAGATCATTATGTCCAGGGGAAGGGAGAAAATTAATAAAGATACAATTATGAATTATAGACAGTTGGAAGTATATGAAGAAATATGATGATTATACAATGAATGTAACATGGGAGTAAATGAGTAATCTATAATGAAACTTGTGTAAAAGAAAATAACTTGAAAAAAGTGAGCCAAGCGAGGCATGAAAGAAAATGAAGAATGTAATGTAATGAATGAAATTAAATTCATAATATAGACACACTCTGTAGAGGAAGCTACACCATCTTTAGAGAAAGTGTTGGAATGGTTACATGAAATAATATATGCATAAGAGAATATATGGATTTTCACCCAAGAGAATATATCGATATTCACTGTGTACCGAGAATAGAAAGCGGGTGTTCACTCGAAGGCAGACTGGAGTAGAATATAGTATGAGCTCCTCCCATGGAAGGCATCGATTGGGCAGAGTAGGATGTGACGTAGCCGGGAGGCACAGATACACCAGGCAAGGCGGGTGAGTTGATTGGAAAAGAAGACTGTGACACAGAGCACCGCGAATGGCTACGCCCCCTCTTCAGTGACGTCAGTAGGCTACGGCAATGGGTATGGCTTGGGGATGGTGACTCACCGGGTGTGGCAGGGTGGGGATTGCTCACTGTGGTGATGGAGCTAAATCAACAAGTCATGGTAGAGAGTGGTAGCGTGATGCATGGTAATGGTTGGTTATGCAGGACTGGTGGTTTTTGGTTTTTATTTTCTGCCCTATCGACCATTGGGGCCAAAGCCCCTGGTCATTAAGGCCGCATATATACAGTATATGTATAAACACACACACACACACACACACACACACACACACACACACACACACACACTCCCATGCATATATACAGACACACTTTCATGCACACGTACATATATATATATATATATATATATATATATATATATATATATATATATATATATATATATATATATATATATATATATAATAAATGTTATTTTATTTATTTTTAATTTTTTAATTTTATTTTTTTAATTATTTCTTGTTTTTTTTTTATACCTTATAAAAAAAAACTAATCTAGAGACCCTAAAACTAATCACCTGACAGACAAATCGCTAACCTATACTAAATCCTACAGAGACACTAATGGTAAAAATACCTCGACTAACAGAACATCATTGACTGCAGATTTGTAATGCCTTTCTATATTACATACCTGCACTCATCATCTGTCAGGCAAGGCACAACCTAATATAGGGGACATCAAAATATGAAAGGGAACCAGACGAGTCAGGAACAGTTCCATATACGTCAGCTGTCGGTGCTAATTAGGACAACTTTATCAAGATGGTATAATGTATTTACCTAATATGTACAAAAAGTGAAGAACCTCGCCCAACATACCACCATCGACTGCAAGTGCCCAATATCTTTCTATATTGCACACTTGTACTCATCAGTTGGTGACTGTCAGTCGAGGAACGGGGTTTAATGTAGGGGACATCAATATTAGAAATACGTCAGTGGGAGGAGGAACAGTTTCAAATATGTCAACTGTCAACCCTAATTAATAGTACAATATACGCATATTTAAAATCGATAAAACCAAAACCATATAGTAAAAATGTCATATCACTCTGATCAGTCCGGTCTCTCTCAAGAAAGCCATCAATTTATCAGTCATTAACAATGTCCCCATCAACCAGGATGATGGGAAGGGTGAAGGGGACGTCCGCTGCGCTGCAGTAATTTATAAGTGAAGTGTGTTCATGAATAAATCGCCGACAGCGCAGGATGATATGACTGATAGATAACACCGCATCACAGATGTCACAGTGCGGTGGGAATTGTCTTTCCATATAAGGTTTCATGTGCATTAACATGGTGGTATTAAGCCGTAATCGAGCCAACACTTTTTCTTCCAGGCGACTGGGACGGTTGGCAGTGTCCCAGTCGCCCAGGTACGGCTTACACGTTCGAATATTTAGTCTGGTCCACTGACCTTGCCACAGAAGATTTATTTCTTTCTTTCCGAGAGAGAGACTTCACCGTAGATCACGAGGAACGTCCCAGGTCTCCTTGAGCTCTACAGCCGACTTTGCAAGTAAGTCAGCCTGCTCATTGCCGTAGATACGTCAATGACCAGGCATCCAGATCAGCGTGAATGACTTGTTGCATGAATGCAACTTATTAACGATGCGGCCCTGAATCTCGTGAGAGTCCGTAGTACAAGAAGCTATTGCCTGAAGGGCTGATTTGGAATCCGAAAATATGACAAATGAGTCATGCCTAGAAATGAGAGCATAGTTTATGGCTTTGTCAATAACAAAGAGTTCAGAGGTAAACACAGATGTATGAGTCGGCAACTGTTACCTGAGGGCACATTCAGTCGACCATACACTTGCACCCACACATTCACTCGACTTGGAACCGTCGGTGTACAATTGATGGGACCCCAAGTGACACACAATGATGTTACGAAACAAGTGGTGGACCTCCGCCTCTGGCACCTTGGCCATTGGTGCTGGGAGCCATGATACATCAATGGTAAAGCCGGGTGGCTCCCAAGGTGCTATATTTTTTTACATCAACTTGTCGCAGTCACTGAGGTCCACACCAAGCTCTAAGTCAGTAAGTGGAGGCGAACGGCAAGTGGCCAACGCACCTCCCGCAGAAGGTGGTGGTATTGACACAGGGGGGTACAGGCCACATTGCCAATGTTACTTTTCCTCGATGTTCTGAGTCCATAGGACCAAACCAGGTGGTCACGACGAATACAGAGGGGAGGCACATTTGCCTCCATTTCCATATGAGCTGCACGGGTACACCGGATGGCTCCAAGACACATTCGCAAACATTTATTCTGCAACACATCCAATCCTTTCAGCGTGGCATCGGATGCCAAGCCATACACCTGTGTGCCATAGTCTAGCTTTGAAAGAATAAGGGACTTATACGCCATTAATAAAGATTTTTTGTCGGCACCCCATGTAGTACCCGCTAGGTACTTGAGGACATTTAAAGGTTTATCACAATCAGCAATCAAATTATTAACATGAATTTTGAAGTTTAAAAGACGATAAAAATGTATTCCCCAAAACTTTACAGAATTTTGAAAAGGTACCACCTGATTATCCAAAGTTAAGCACAAATTAGGTACATTACGAGTCGTAAAAACTAAAGCAGCACACTTAGGGACAGAAAACTTAAATCCCCACTGTAAGGCCCATTGGTGGACGAAGTCAAGGGCTGCTTGAATCTGCCCAGCTGAAATTTGTGCATTATGGGAAGAGTGCCATATTCCACAAATGTCAACATAGAGCGAGTATTTAAGATTCCTCGGGATGGGAGCTGATGAAAGAATATCATTGATCATAATGTTAAATAAAGTAGGACTAACCATACTTCCCTGCGGCACCCCGTTTTCCTGGATAAATATATCCGATGTACGTTACAGGCCAATTTGACAGAGTCCTGTCCCTTAAGAAATTTGAAATAAAATGAGGCAATTTTCCTCTTAAACCATAAGCATAGAGCTTCATTAGTATATTGCGTCGCCATGTCATGTCATAGGCCTTATGGATGTCCAAGAACACCCCTATCATGAGTTCTTTATTGGCAAATGCTCAAAATTCATTAAATGATCTAGTGAACTTCTGAATTTATGGAAGCCACATTGCTGATCATTTAACAAATTCTTCGACTCTAAAACAAAAAAAAAGCCTATTGTTTGCCATTCGTTCCATGACCTGACATGGACAAGAAGTCAACACAATAGGACGAAATGAAGTGAGATTCATAAGACGACTAGCCTCTTTGGGTATTGGTATGACGTGCGCAAAGTGCCATGAGTTTGGGAACGTTCGAGATGCCCAAATCTCATTGTACAATACTAACATCTTAATCAGGTTGTCCTGTTTAAGATGCTGGATCATACCGTACGTGATGGTGTCTGGTCCAGGGCTGGTGTCTTTACAGGATTTAAGGACAAGGAGCAGTTCATCTAGCGTAAACTCTTGGTTGTACGGGGAGTCTAAGTCTTCTGTGGCAAAGTCTATGATCTGTAGCTCAGCCGTGCATTTATGATGTTGAAAACGCGGATCATAATTGGCTGAGCTACTTACATGAGAAAAACCCCTGGCGAGGATGTTAACAATGTCCACAGGCTAGTCATTGATGGTATTGTTCACCTGCAGGGTGGTGATAGGGAAGTATGGGACTTTATTATTGAATATTCTTATAGTGGACCAGACTTTACTTAACCCTTACAACGCGGGCATGTTTCCCAATGTTTTGTGTCTCCAGCGGGGTTATTCAGGCTCCGACAGACTCTCAAATAATATTTGCCAAAAATCAGTTATTAGTCCTAGAATATTAAAATTAGATATGCATATGGCACATACCTTCAGCTTTCTCCTGGGATGTTTGTTAAGCCTTCGTCGATTACTGTAGGACTTGTGGAGACCTCTGAAGTTGGGTAATGAAGTCTCCACTTTACACTTCCTGACAACCCCTAATATGATTACCACAGCCAGATATTAACACTTTAAACACTACTCTATGATTATCAAGTAGTTTGGGATCCATACTCCAAATAAAAACCACTGTGAAAGCAATGAAAATTACGAGCGCGTATGACCTTCCCACTTGCGCTAGTTCGCAGTTGGTATTCTGTCATTTATTATTCATAAAACCCCTCACACTTTATATTTCTATTACTATATAACACATATATATCTACAGTCTATATCCATAAGTTTCCTTCAGTAGTATTAGTTTATTGTCACTGTAGGGATTCAATTTCTTTCAATAAAATACGAAGCATTCACTTTCTTGTCCTGTATTAGTACTAGCATTGGGAGTGAATGTCACTTTCACCTTCACTCTCATAACTCATAGTATTGAGACATGCTAGAGTGAAACTTTCACTTTCATTACTCCTAGGGTATATACTCGTATTCTTATAATACTACTCATTTACATTTCTATTTACCTTCTCTATTTTATTTACGTTATTTACATTTCTATTTTATTTACACTGTGTTATGCACTGTCACTTGAAGTAACTTATAAAACTATTTTCCACTGTTCACGTATATTTACATTCATTACTTTCACTTGTGTTTACACATTATTTACACATTATTTACAATTCCACTTGCACTGTTTTACTCAATAGAAAGATCGTAGTCACTCTTTTATCAATTGTCTGCCCTTTACCTCTTTCCACACGAGGTTTAGTAAGGGGTAAAGGTCACAGGTCCCTTTGCATGGGGGTGAAAAGTCCCTAAAGTCAGCAAGAGCAAACAGACGTACCTCCACATTGGAAGATGAGAGTGAACTGATAAGGGTGGGCTGGGGTGGTGGGCTACCTAGGGAAATGCATTACTACCAATGTTAGCTTCTTGACTGCAGCTAATATATAGCAGTGAAATGATTGGCAGGAAATATAGACAATACATTATAAATTAGGTAGTTCCAGGTGAATGTAATTATCACTTAGGCTTCTCCCTTCCCTCCTTATATGTATATTTATTACAAAAATAGATTATACAGCATATTTCAAGGGGAAATAAACAGCGAAAATTAGCGAACGAGTGCACGTGAGGTGTTGTCAGGTGATAATTAGCCAATTTCAGGTGTATGGCACTCTCACCTTATTTTTTTCTTGTATATATTATTTGGCATAAGAATAGGGCATAGGGCTTATTTCAATGGATGAAATCAGTGAAAAATTCCAGGGAAGATTTACTTAGCGTAGCATGGCCGGGCAGGCGAGAGGATAGGATAATGGAGGGGGGGTAGGGAGGGGAGTCAAGAACGGGGAGAAATGGCTAAATTGTCAACAATGGATGGGAGTACAGATGAGATTAGGAGTGCTGACTAGTGTTGGACATTGGCAGTACTGAGAGATGATACAAGCCACCACTTGGAAGCCCAGGTGAATTCAAAATAACACAGAATCACAAAAGCGACGCCCCACGGTATGATTCCTTGCTCCCAAGTGTCACAAAAGTGACGCCCCACGGTTAAGGGGTTAATGGTGTTGTATGAGTCACCGTGGACACAAAGAACCGCCAGGAGTCACGTTTGGCCCTTGTTATTATTCTCCTTGCCTCAGCCTGTGCTTGTTTGTATGCAATGAAATTTTCCTCTGTAGGCTGACTGTCAAAGATCTTGTATCTCCTATTGCATTTCCTTAATGCTTGTCAGCAATCTGGCATCCACCAATGTGCTCTATGCTTCGCATGAACTGTTGAAGTCTTGGGAATAGCAGCCTCAGCTGCGTGTATTTGGTTAAATTTTCGACCTTAACATCTATGATCTCCCCAGATATATCTAACTTGGCAATCATTGAGAAGGATCCCCAATCCGCTTTCTTATTGTTAAATTTTGGAGGTGGAGGGTCCGAAACGATGTCGCGTGTATAAGAAAGACAGATGGGTAAATGATCACTTCCCAAGGAGTCGTCATAAGGGTCCCATGAGAAATCTTGATGTATACCAGGGGAGGTCAGAGATAAGTCAATGGCCGAAAAGTTACCAGTACGATCATCTACACGTCACTCTACCATCGTTCAAGCTACCCCATTGATAGTGATGGGCGTTAAAGTCACCCAACACTAACGTATTTCCAGGCAGATGTTCAAATACTGAATTTAAAGCATCACTATCAATGAGGCCATGTGGAGGACAGTACAGAGAACAAATAGACAGATACATGTTATTAAATTTTACTCTGCACACGACAGTTTCCAGAGTAGAATTTAGAATAACTTCCGTTTGTGGGTGTGATTTGTGTGTGTATATGGCAACTCTGTGACCTTCATATCTTCTATACGAATGGCAGTGTTGGAACTGTGGAGGATCAGGATGATCCTTCAGGTGTGTCTCCTGTAAACAAACAACGTCTGGCCTGTGTATGGAAAGCAAGATTGCTATATTCTGTAATTTATTCCCAATACCTCTACAATTCCACTGTAATATAGTGAATGCAGTGGTTTAAGATTTACGAGGGTGGCCAGTTTCTGAGTTCTTTTATGCCACCCGCCAACAGGCGAGCGACTACCGGGGGACCTATCCTGGTGCTTGGTGATGGAAACCTCCATGTTTTCATCAATAACTAGGGTCCCAGATTCCACCGAGGAAGAGCTACTTTTTCTCTCCCTCGCTGGGCCAGGAGCAAGAAGAACATGATGTCATGGCTTGGTAAGGGTGGTCATATTACTTTTACTAGAGTTGTTAGGCTTCTGTTTAGGCTTGACTGACTGAGAGGCAGCAGCAGCCTGAGAGTAGGGAGGTGCAACAGGGGTGACAGTTTGAGAGGTGGATTGGACAGGAGGCTCAGATGGAGAGGTAGAGTGTGAGGCAAGAGGAACAGGTTCAGGGTCAGTCTGTGTTTCAACAGAACACATCACGGGATGGAACATTACCGCCTAAGCATAGGACCTATTTGGTGTGGGAGTTGCATGCAACACCTTCACCTTTTTCCTAGCTTTGTAGTAGAAAATGCCCTCAGTTGCTTTCGCTATGCAGACTTCCTTCTCCTCCTTCCACTTGGGACAATCCCTAGATGAAGTGGAGTGTGCGCCCTTGCAGTGAAAACAACGTACCATCTCCGATGTGCAGTGTTCAGCATGTCCCTGTGTTCCACATTTGCCACACACTGACTGGGAAGCCCGACAAGTCTTATCACCTTGCCCATATAATAGACACCACAAGCATAGGAGTGGATTGGGGATATAAGGCCTTACGTTAACAATTTCGTAGCCAATTTTGTCATGATCCGGGAGTGAAACTGTGCCAAAAGTCAAGACAATAGTGGCGGTCTTCGTCCTCACGCCTTCGGAATATCTAGTAATAAACCGGGCACTGATTACGTCCTGCTGGGCAAGTTTCCGTATGATCTCGTCCTCTTCCATAACCATGAGATCCCTGCAGGTGATAACACCTTTGCAGGAATTCATGGAATACGGGATCCTCAGCTCGACATCATATTCATGGAACTTATACAATATCATTAAGTCTTTAACCAGGAATGAATTTACGGTTTTGATTAGCAGGTTTCCATTACCAAGTTTTCTGACATGTTCCACCTCCCCAGCAAAGTAATCAATCACTTTCTTGATGATGAAAGGATTGATACTGCTTCAGGGAGTGGAACCGAGAGCGTGGAAAGTAACAAACTGGGCATTATGGACAGGGATGTCAAGGGTGGTTCGAGTCTGGGATCGGTCTGTCTGGGTGTCATCAGTCTGTGGATCTGTCAGGGGTCGGTCAGGACCGCCTCCCCTCCTGAAGGGGGTTAGGCAGTAGGGGTGTCCGTCATAGTACCACTCATCCCCTAACAGGGGAAGTGGGAAGAAGGCGAGAAGACAAGCAAAAGACGAATAACCCGGGGCAGAACACCTATGTCTGAGGTTGCCCTCTCAAACCACTCCAGGGAAGCCCGACCATGTCGATTCATGCCCCAGAGCGATCAGTGGAGGGGACCCTCCGTAGGCGAGTAAGCAAAGGTAAACTCAGAAAAAGACACAAACACCTATTGTATCTCTAAACAGGGAAGGGAGGAAAATGAATACTATCTAACCTAACTGAAAAATACGCCCTAGTGGCGAAAGACAAGAAAAAACTAATGCCGGTGGGGCAGCGCTATAGCTAGAGGAGAGCTCCGATGAAATACGTCTTCACCCTCCGCGACCATGAATAAAAATCGGCTGGTGGTTATGGGAAATAGTGGTTATAGGTTGGTGGAGAAGGACTCACTGTGGTTGTGACTGCATAGTGGCAGGTGGGGGTTGGTGTGGGTTGAAGGCTTCACCTTAGCAGAACCGCACCAAAAATATGCAGGAGACTGCCGCAAGTCAGGTGAACATAGGGCGGTGTGGTAGGCTGGAGATTGGGGCAGGAACAGACTGTCGTCGTGGGAGGTGAGGTATAAGCAAGGGGCATTTGCACAGAGATTGCCCGTAGGAGACGTGAGGTGATGTTTGTACCACTCACTAACCACTAACTGTCAAGTCCCTTACATCCATTTCTGGTAAAATCCAAAGTTTGGTGCAGGTATACAGATAACAGTTACACAGTACTACACAAATCTTGCTCCTACCATGCCATCTCTGAATCCGGCCCACAGAGGCTGGTGCACCTCACTCCCTCATGAAGAAGATACTATCTAGGAAGAATTCAAAGCAGTGGGTAGACCTGAGCTAACGGAAAAAGGTCATGTAACCCTTCAACACAAGTACAATCGTGACCATAAATAATCACCTACCCTTCAGTACCCCGTGCCTCAGGCTGGCTTGTTAATGCGCGGCAAGTCACATTGGACCCAGAGGGGCGGAGAGGGAGGGGCAAGAAAGAGAAGGGAACTTGGGTGGGGGGGGGACGAGCGATGGTGCTGGGGTGGAGTGAGGGAGGGGAGGGAGGGTAGGTAGGGGAGGGATAATGAAATGTGAAGTTGTGGCCACATAATTTGTCTATTTTCTTTCATTCAGGGCATTATATGAAGGAGTTAATATTCGGTAGATAAAGCTGCCAGCCCTTGTATAGCGGCGTCAGATAACAAACTTTAGATAGGCAGTGATATCAAGGGCTGGCCCGTGAGAGAATATACTGACGTGACGGATAAAATATTAGTGCAGAGCCATCGAGACTGTGTGGACCCTGACTGTCAACGCGTGGAAGCCAGAGAACGAGAAGACACGGGCCCGCCTCCTTCAGCACACCAAGGACGAGTGGGAGCTGTTCAGGTGAAACCAGCAAACCATCAATAACATTGTTTCCTCGGTGCCGCGAAGGCTGCATGAGGTTTTTAAGGCAAGAGGCCACTGGACTACTTACTAAGGCTTTCCTGGTTGCTTTGGTTTGACCAGTGTCGGTAAACACTGACATAGATATATTTTGGGAGTTTCGGTAGGATTTTGTTTCATTTTCCTTTTAACAGATTATGAGAGATACCGTTATCATATCCACCCATGTGCAGAAACATCAAATTTATTTACCTTTTATGCACAATTATTTTAAATAGCCTTTTCATATAGAGATGACATTAAATAATTACTGAACTGACATGCTGGTGACTGTATAGAGGGAGCGTATACCGCAAGGGTGATCATTTATTTACTGTGGACAAAGCCATGTCAAAGGTTGCATATAATATTTAGTTTCAAAAATTAATTACATGTAAGGGTAGAGGACGTTTCTTATACAAACATTACGGAAGTCAAAGCCATCCGGATTCCGTTCTGCGTCCGAAGTCAAAATACACGGAAAAACACAAATATGTGTCTCCGCACTAATGTTTGATCTGTCACATCAGTATACTTCTCTCACGAGCCAGCCCTTGATATCACCACCTACAGTATCTAAAGCTTGTTATCTAACGCCGCTATACAAGGTGTAATGCAGCTTTATCTACCGAATATTAACTCCTTTGTATCATCCCCTGAATGAAAGAAAATTGACAAATTATGTGGCCACAATTTCGAATTTCACTTTCCCTCCCCTGCCTCCCCTCCCTCCCCTCCCTCACTCCACCCCAACACCATCACTCGTCCCCCCCTCCCCCCACCTTCCTTTCTCTCTCTGGCCCCTCCCTCTCCGGCGTGACTTGCCGCGCATAAACGAGCCAGTCTGAGGCATGGGGTTCAGGAGGATAGATGATTATTTATGGCCACGACTGTACACACTACCGTACTATAGACATACACTGTTACAAGTTTAGTTCACAAGTTTTGGAGATTTTTAAGTTATGGTTACATGAGGGAGAAACTGGCCCATGGGGAAAATAAGTGTAGAAGGAAAATATGTCCTTCAGTGGAAGCAGGTTCATGATGAAAATAGGTCCATGGGGGAAAACCTGTCAATGTGGAAATGGCCGTGGGGGAAAATAGGCACGTGGAGTGTGAACACCCAGTGGGTGTGGCAGGAAACGGATTCATGTGCTAGTATCTCTTTCAATAGTATACTTTTGTTCTAAACCTGTTAGATTTTTTTCACTCTTGTTTATGCATTATTCCTGAACAATTTCTACAATTAAGTCCTCCACTACCTTTTTTGTGAGCAGCTGTAATTTTTTTTTCCCCAATAGTTGAATCATTTTTGCACTTTTAATCTATTCCAACCCACAATTTATAATTTGAAATTTCTGTCCAAAAGATATCCATTTATGATTTCCCCTTTATGATATTCATTTCGAAAGGCCATCATAACCTCACTTTATAAACAAATAGTTTCTTCGTTTTAGGCTTTATTTGTTTTCATTCCACCCCTCTTTGAGCACCTTTTCTCCAGTTCCTAACCTAATTGCGCCCATCACTTTGTAAAGCCTTTTATAACTCCATCTTTACACAGCAAGAGTTTGTGTCGCCTGTTTATGTACAATTCCAATTACAGTCTACGATTATGTTCTCATTTATCTGTTGTTCAATTTTGCCACCAATTCTCTTTCACTTCTCACAGGTCCATTCCTTCTTTTATTCACCCAACGGATTCTGCCTACTTCGTACCTTTCAGTCCATCCATTATCTACCGCAAATCATCATTCGCTGTTTTTCCTAGTTATCTGTATACCGTAGACCTCCGCCATTCTTTTCACTTTCACAACCCATGTCCATACAGTTAGTTTCCTTCACACTTACATTATTCTTGCGTTTCTATCTCTCATATATTAGTTTCCCCTTTTTGTGTCCAGCTTTCTACTGCAGGAGTTAACCGATATTCTAGGCATTGCAAGTATGCAACTGATCAAGTCTGAAAGTTTCTTCCTCAGTCTGCATTATCTTCAGTGTAGGATCTTTAGTCTGTTAAATGCCATGTCAAGGCATCCGGAATTTGATGAATCAAGATTTTGACTTTATTTCGTTCATATTCACTTGTGGGGAGCAATTTTCAGCAGCCTTCTAACCACTGGCTCTCCTTTTTTGCGTAAAATTACATTTTACAGCAAAAGAAAACACCCCTCTCAATTCATTTTCCTAACGCCACCCTCGTGACCCCCTTTGCCCTCCTCAGATCTTTCCCTCCTCCCTCCAGGTCTGGCTCTGTTCCAAAACCATTAACCAGGCTTTCAGAACAGACAATTTTTGCAAGAATCTGGATAAATTTTTAGGGCGGAAACAAAAATCTATGCTTAGGAGGACCGGGATATGACAGGAGTGTTGAGTCTGGGGAAGAGGGGGTTGGAAGTAGTAGTATAAAAGGGTTGGAGAAAGTTTGAAGGGGGACAGGGGAAAGAGGAGTGATTGGTGGGAGTAAGGGAGGAGAAGAAGGGGTAGGGGGCCGGTAGGACAGGTGAGGTGGGTAAGTAGGGCTGGGAAAAGAAGGTAGGAGGAGGAGGAGAGAAAGGGTAGAAGAAGGGTAAAAAATTGAGGGAGTTGAGACGAGGGTTAGGAAGAATAGGGGGTGAGGGTATGTGACGATTGTGGGAAGGAAGGAAGGGGAAGACAGACGAATGGATAGGATGGGATGGGAGACTGGTATGAGAGCAGGTCGAGGTAAGAAGGGAAGGATGGGAAGGGGAGGGGAGTTGTGAAGGTGTGGGGTCCATGAAAAACTGGGAATAATGGAGTGTCCCAAACTTTGGAAGGGGTGGTCACTTCGGGAAATATTTTAGTCTGGCGTTGTCCGTACTATTTTATTCAAATTACCAAACCACTCAATACAGGCTATATCGAATCTCTCCAGATTAAAAAAAAAATAATCTAAACTGACTAAAACCATGTCGAGGGAACAAGATTTTTATTTTTTATATTTTTTAAGACGGCTAAAAAGAGAACTCATCTGTTTTGTTCCGTTTGACTCTAGCCAATTTCGCTTGAGAAGAGGTTATGAAGGCGTCGGACCCATGAAAAACTGAGAATACAAGAAAAAGGGTGCTGCCTCAGCTAGTCCATTCGCTAGGGAGAGGGGCACTGAAGATATTTTATTTTGACTAATTCCTGATTATCTTACTCAGTTTAGAAGAGATTTTCTGATCTGCCACTTGAAGTAGCACTCAGAAACTGCCGTAGTTTTAGAATTACTAGGACTGAGCAAGAACGAATGTGAATGAACTGAGTAATTAAAAATATTCCTACACGGCATCACCAGTATTATCGGAGATAATAAAAAGCTTAGGGACATCATTTCCAATGAAGGTAAACACCACATTCCAGGAGACAATACAAACATTACAATCCAAGTTTTACACCTCAGACAGCCCGCCTTATAGGAAAATTCGACAGACAAACACAACTTACTTCTCGCAAAAACAGAAGACACAATCATAAGGCTCAAAAAGCTTAACAATAAGATCAACAACGAAACTATTACAAAGAAAACCGGACACTGGAAGGCCTTTCTAACAACAATTAATCACTCGAAAGACCTGTGTTGGTTCTACAAAATACTTAGCTATATAAATCACAAATATCCACCTCCAGGACCAATGCCACCATCACCTTCAACACTCACTCAAAAAAATCCCTTCTCACAAAGAGTAAGCAAACAATAGTGAACCACAACGCAAGCATAAGTCGCTTAACATCCACACGCACTTACTCTGAAAAAGAACCCTCTCGACATAGGCAGTCCTACCAACACGATCACAATTTACACCCTTCATTCCTGAGCAGACACATAACATTATCAAGAAAACAAAGAACCACAAGCTCAGGGCCAGATGGCATTAAGAACGTGCACTTGATACACCTTGTACCACAAGATATCCTCTCCCTTACAAACAGCAGCAATTTCTCACACAGACGCTCTACCATTACCATTACAGATATTTGGAAGCATGAAATAATTAACAATATCCATGCACCAAACAAGGCCCCAACACTCCAATATTCGTATAGACCCATAACACTGTATAGACCCATAACATTATCAAGCACACCACTCAAAATAACTTAACTTCTAATTTTCAGAAAGTCCCGCTGTGTTCCCTGTGCTCCTTCCGGACACGGATATAGAACACTACACACTACAAACATTTTAATGATTAATCCCATACAGTAAGCATCGGATGGCATCAACTCCGTGACACCCGCACAATGCACACCTTTCAAGAAAACGATTACTGTAAAGCACTTGAAGTCATCCCCCGATGCAAAGATATACAACGCAAACAAGAACAACACCAAACGCTGACTTACCTACTATATGTCTTGTAAACAAGCACATGTTACATTCCAGAGCAAGACATCAAGAACGCGAAATTTAACTAACAGAGTTCCACAGGACACATTTCTCTCACCCACATTCCTCAACCTATACATGCACGATATTACCAAACCCCAGCCATCCTCGAACATTGCTTCATTTGTAGAACACATCCCCATAACAATTACACAACACACTGCAAAAACAGGCTGCACAGTGCAACCGGACTGCCTCAATACACTGCATACCTGGGAAGGAAGACAACAGGGTGGCGATAGACCCAGCCAAATCCATCACTACACTCATTACCAGGAATAAACCTGACCACGCGTACTCCCTTCACCTCACATTTAACAATGTATGTGTGCCACACACCCTCCACAAGAATCCTTGGAATGACAAAACAATGACACTGGACTCATCTTCTATGACCCTGTAAAAGACATTAAACGATGGTGCACCCCCAGACTCAGAGTTCTCAAGGCAACTACAGGGGCAGACTATAAGCAAGAAAAAGAAACATTCTCTTTATTCTACAAAATACATTTTATTATTGATGTCCATCGCAAATGCCAACAGCCGACCAGCAGTACCATAATCAGGCATTAGTCTTTACTTTAATGTGAGAAATGACCTGACATGTGTTATGAAGGGAAGAGACAAATGTGTGTTCTACAAGAATAACAGAGCAGCACATTGGTCTGTTGGCTGAACCAGGTTCAACTTTTATTACCTTATTTTTCCAACTAAAGATATAACTATTACAGGAGCATTTATGGGTACCCCTCCTCATCAAATATTCATCAAGACAGAGTCATTGCACTTGGATGTAATGGAACTGCCTCTAACCATGGTGCTATTGGAAACATTGTGAGATGTTTCCATTGTTTTGGCATACAAACAGCAGATGAACTTTTTCTATGGTTCATCCGCTGTTTGTATGCCAAACAACTGTTTCTTCGCCACTAGTTCTCCAAGTCTGATGGTGTGACGCATGGATCCATAACATTCTCAGGACGTGTTGCAACTGGATACTGGACTGCAGTACTGTAATCATAGACTCTGAGTCCATACCTGATCCTGCATTACCAGAAATTCATCATTCATTGCCAGACGCCATGTATCCCAAACGGGGTGGCCAAGGGCTTAGAGTTAATTGTTTTACAGGGAGGGGCACTAATCCTCCACCAACCCCACTTGACACGTAGGGATGCCAACAGCATCTGGTGTTCCCAGGCGGTCACCCATCCAAGTACTAACCAGACCCATATTTGTATTAAATATATGGATCAGTCACTATTGATTAGTGTGGCGAAGATCTACCTGTCTCCTTCCTGGTCCTCTATTTCATTTTTGCTGCTTAACTGATAAATTGATGAGATTGTATATTGCATCCAAGGATCCTTCAGTCACCTTAGTTACATTAATTGAGTATGTTGTGAAGTTTTATGCTCCAGTCTACAGTAGTCTGCAACTACATCAAAACCTTCATGCTCTCTTGGTGTTTGCCTATGGATGTTTTGTTCAGCAACTAGATATCGGTCTCATCATCATCCTGACTATTATCAGTAAAGGGGAGGCGTGGCGCAATCGGTAGAGAGGTGGCCTGCCGTTCTAACGGACCCAGGTTCAAATCCCCGCTGGGGTAGGGAACAGTTTAAGGATTCGAATTTCATTAAATCAGGCTTTACTGATCTACCAGAAGACCCGCTGACTTGTCGTAAAAATACCCCCGCTAATACCAATACACCAGTCCTGTATGAGACAGCCCTAGCATGTATTCAATATGGACGGTGGGTGTTAGCGCTAAAGTGGTGACATGTAGAGGTGTATGGTATATAGGAGGACTGCTGGGCCTTGATAGCAGGCTGTGAAGCCTATGTCCAGAGTCGAACACATAAAAAAAAAAAGGGTAATCAGTTGTAATACATTCTTCGTTCACACTGAAATAATTTTACTGGCAGTGCTAGAGGAGAAATGCTCACAAATTCGAGAATCTGTTTTCAGTAGAGTACTTTATGCAATATTATTTACCCAGGCTTCTTCAACCATAAAAATCAGAGTACCTGGGGATGAGTTAGACATCCTTAGTTAATAAGAACTTCACCTGAGGCCACCTGTAAAGAAAGGCACATCAAGTGCAGAACTGTGACATAATCCGAGATGAGACCTTCCACATTCAGAGGAGATACATCGATTTTATTTCTCAGTCATACCTTGCTACATACAAAGCGCTGCAAGAGTAATCAGCTACTTTCTGATTGATCAGATTCAGTTCATGGTCAGCAGTGAAAGCATGGCTACAGCATAGCGAAAACTGCATCCCAGAAAACAGTATCTTCCATTGATACATTGCCTGATTATCAAACAGCACAGAATACTACAAAACATGCTCAAACATGGATGAGTGGTGCATAGACATGGATGGAATTCGACATGCCAACCCCCATTTTTTTTAATGTGGGCGATTCAGACAAAAGTCGAGAAAAATTGAACAAAGAGCTGCTTTAAAATGAATGTATTTTTAGTGTTATTATGGTGTACCTCTTTTTCTAGGCATTAATATGTTATTACAATACTGTATATAACAATTAGTGGTATTAATTTATAGGAATTTAATATGAGTAACACTTACACAGTAAGATACAATTGTCATTTTTGGATGTAAAAGTTATCAGGAACCATAATGTTTTGAAGACTAAGGTATACAGAAAACCTACAAATATTATGTCATATGTTCATTACTATTCAAACCATCATATTAATGTAAAAAGATCTGTGTTCATATCCATGTACTTAAGAGCATATAGAATTTCAGACCCAGAATTTTTAGATGATAAACTAAAAATGATTCAGAGTATCGGAAAGAAGCTAAAATATCCACAAAGCATACTAACTCAGTGACACAATACAGCCAAGAAATGATTCCTTGAAGGGAAAACTAATAGGCCAGATAGCCAGAATATTCAAAGAACCCTTGTCCTCCCCTTCCATGAAAATTTTCTTGATGTTGTTCACATACTGAGCTAATGTACAAGTAGTAATCAAATATGAGAACACCATTAAAAAAACAAAAAAAAACTCATCAAGAACAGCGCTTTCAGTAATTCAGGTGTTGTTTACAAAATCCCATGTAAAAGCTGTAACAAATTACGAGTATGCATAGGATAATCTGGAAAAGATTTGGAAACTAGAATCTCACAACATAAATACAGTGTAAGGACAGCCCAACAGAGTGGTGGATTATTTCAGCACAAAGCATCCAGTGATCACCATGTTGACTGGGCAGGCACCAAGAATGACTGGACAGGCACCAAGATTCTAGCAAGATCAAAAAGCTTAGATAAAAGAAATGTAATAGAATCTTGTCTAATTTCTGGCACTTATGAAAAGAATGTAAACATGAGCTATGGTCATTTTAAGTGTGATAAATTGTTAACTGAATTAATTTTAAAGCAGTATCCCCAAGACTAACAACTGATTGTTCCCTGGCATCTCCTTGTAGTGTAGTCACACCTGTGTGGGACACACCTAGCATTAATCCTCTAGGTCTTAAGTTAAGCAACAGTATTTATCCCCTCCTCCTCCTTCTCCTCCCTCCCCCCTCTCCCCTTCCCCCTTCCCTTCCCCCATCCTCCTCCCTCCCCCTCCCCTTTCCTCCCCTCTTACTCCCTCCTCCTTTGTCACGCGCATCCCTAAGGAAGAAAAAAGAAAGGTACCTATCACCCATCACCCATTTTTAGATTCAGGTCATCCTTTGTTGTGTTCCCCTCCCTGCTGCAGGTGACCATAAGTTAGGCCACAGGTAAAAATTCAGGTCATCCTTTGTTCTGTGTGCCACTACCTGCTGCGGGTGTGCATAAAAGACCTCTACCCTTTACGTTTCTGTCTCACTCTGTCTGAAGATGTAATATACGAAAGTACTCACTGTCGCTCCTTTCATTTTTCCTGTGATTTGTGGGTATTTTGCATACATACTGTATCTTCACGGTGAAGTGAAGTCTCTGCATATATATATATATATATATATATATATATATATATATATATATATATAATCTCCAGGGGCAGAATCCCACGGCTACATGGTGCGTCCCAAGGTGGCAGATAGGGGAAGGCCTTGTATATATATATATATATATATATATATATATATATATATATATATATATATATATATGAGGTACTGTCTTAGACGGCACGGACCATGGGATCCCCCATAGACATATAGGGCTCAACTGTATATACCGAATAAGGTGGCGCAAAACTTACATCTCAACAGAAACTATATGACAGGGATGTGAGATTATTTGCCACAGTCATCCGATCCAAATATAAGTTCTATTGCAAATGATTTGACGGGCGTTCCTGTCGTATCGTCTACCAAAGTTCCAACTGCACTGCCTCCTGTGCTTATGGACAGTAGGCCACTGAAAGTCCGCAGACAGTCTCGGCATTTTAAAGACTGGGATACTAAACAAACTGTAATCCATGAAGACCTGTATGTATAGTGTAAGGAGCCTCGCAGAAGATTCCCAATTTGTTCGCTTAATGACTGAATTAGAAACCATTATTTGGGATATTGTAGGTCTGAGCGAGATCTACAGAAATGAAGAAAAAGTAATTCAGCTCCAAGACAGCAACACCTGTTTTACTAAAGAGGAAAACGAAATGAAAGACACAGTCGTGAAGGATTTTCAATTAATAGAAATCTTGCAGACAACATTGTTAAATTAAATAGTGTATCTGACAAAGCAGCATAAATTGTAATTAGACAGTGCAAAAAATATACCCTGAAAGTAATACAAGAATATGCACCGACTTCTCAAAGCTCAGATGAAGAAATAAAAACAGTGTATGAGGACATCTCCCAGATTATGGAAGAAGAAAACACCACACATACTATACTCATGGAAGACTTCAATGCAAAAGTTGGGAAATCAGTAAATGGAGAACCATGTATCTATACGAAACAAGATGTTGGAGCAGCCCTAATGAGAGAGGGCAGTGCTTGGAAACTCTCTGTACTGTTGTTTGAAGATGATACTGTGTTGTTAAGTAAAGACGAAGGGGACCTACAAGGCTTGGTGGATGAGTTTGGCAGAGTGTGTACGAAACGGAATTTAAAGGTGAATGTAGGGAAGGGTAAAGTTATGTCTTCAAGAGAAATGAAGTCAGTGAATGTGCAGTGAGGTTGGATGAGGAGGAAGTGGAAAATGTGAGTGCGTTTATGTACTTGGCTAGTGTGATGAGTGAGGATGGAGGTTTATACAGTGAAGTGCTGGAAAGGTACGACAAGGAAGAAAGGTTGCTGACTCTTTGAAAGCAGTGATATGAAAGGGGGAAGTGAGCATGGAAGTGAAAAAGTTACTGCATGACTGTAACGCGATACCAACTCTGACTTATGGAAATGAAGCTTGGACCTTGGTGGAGGGATACAAATCAAGAGTGAGAGCAGTGAAAATTAGTTTTTTGAGAGGAGCATGTGGATTCACATGGAGAGACAGACTGACATATAAGGAAGTGAAGGAGTATTATGGCGTGGACGTGGATATGATAGGGAGCGCTAGGAGAAACACATTAAGGTGGTTTAGCCATGTGGAGAGGATGGAGAGCGAGAGACTGATGTGGAGAGTGTATGTGAGTGAGGTGGAGAGGGAGAGAAGGAGGGGGACGCCAAGAATGAGATGGGGGGGATGGAGTGGAGAAGTATATGAGAGAGGGGTGTGTGAGCTGGGAGCAGGGTGATGAAGTGGCGGAGGACAGAACGACATGGAGTCGATTTGTTTGTGGCCACCCCTTATGGGACTAAGGTGTCTGGCAATAGACAGATAGATGGATGCATGGAAAAATTTGAAGTTGGAGAAAGTAATGAAAATATAGAGTTGGTGGTAAATTGTCCTGAAATGAATAACACAAGAATAATGAACACACTCTTTAACAAAAGAACAAGGAGAAAATGGACCTACAGAAGTCCAAATGGAGAAACAAACAATGAAATCGGTTTCATTATCGCAGATAAGAATAACACGATTATAAATGTTACGGTTATCAACATAGTTAATACAGGAAGTGCCCATAGAATTGTACAGTAGGTTGCACAGCCACATTAAATATCAGAAGTGAAAGAACGAAGATGATTGAAAATAAAATGATATACCCAAGAAAGTAAGCAAAAACAAAGCAGGCTTTCAATTAGAAATACTAAACAAATTTTGGGCTCTAAGCAATGCTAAGTGTGGCATTGATGAGTTGAACGACAGGCTAAGAAAAGTGCTGAGAGAATCAGCAGAGGTGGTAGGTAAAGCTAATACAACCAAAACCATCAAGTATTCGGCAAAGACCTTGCAGCACATGAAAAAAAAAAAGGGAAGGAAAGGAAAGGAAAAACAAAGAAAGATTACATAGAATGGGCGAAATTAAATAAGCTTATCAAAAAGAGACAGAGATGAAAAAAGAAAGATTAACATGGATCAGTTTAAGCAAACCATAAAAAAAAGGAAAAAAAAAGAAAAACAAGTCTGAAACAGGTCCAGAATAGACTGACACTAGGAAAGGAACAAATTATATCACTGAAAGACAAAAACGGAGGTCACTGAATGCATATGGTAAAGACAGTCAAAGAACTTTACAAAAAACTGTATGCATCAAAGACAACAGTACCAACAGTTACAGTAACTTTTTAGTTGACGCTAGTGAAATACCTGAGGTAACACCAGACGAAGTAAACATATTTTTTCTTAAACATGAAATGAGGGATGGCTGCAGAAGAAGATGGAATAGTAGCAGATTTACTATTGGATGCAGGAGTAGAAGTACAAAACAGGCTTCCCACTTATTTTCTCAGTGTATAAAAAGGAAGAAATTCCCAAAACATGGTGTAATGCAATAGTTATTTCACTTTACAAAAAAAAGACAACTCAAAAGATCTTAGTAACTATTGACCCATTAACTTAATACTAGTTGTTTAGAAGCTCTTCACTATAGTCCTTACGAACAACAAACTTGATAGAAAGCCGGGCTCGTGAGCCGTCAGGATTCCGAAGAGGGTATACGACTACTGATCGTCTACACAATGAATCAGTAATCGAGAAATCTACAAACAAGTGTTGCCGGGCACGACAAACGTCACCCGACAGTAATTATTTCATTTTCAGCCGTTTTCAAATTACAGCTCACTGAAAATCCATGAATTTGGGTTAGTGTTTGAACATTATTCAAGGTCAAAAGTCATGGTGCAAAATGTCAGCCCGGATGAGACTTCCTGTATCTTGATAATAGTATCTCTATCTTCAACCTGTTTGAAGTTATAGACCTTTCAAGGTCACTTATGGTCAAAGGTCATCATGCCAATAAAAAACCCATATGGGACTTCATATATATTGGTAATAGTAATTATCTCTATTTTCAAACGGATTCGTATTGTAACCCCCTGAATAACCGTGACTGAATTAAACCTTTCAAGGTCACTTAAGGTCACAGGTCATGATACGCATTAAAAGCCCGAATGGGACTTCCTATATGTTAGTAATGGCAAATTTCTTTTTGCAACCAGTTTCGAGTTATAGCTCCCTGAATATCCGTGAGCTTCAGTTTGCCCTTTCAAGACAACCTAAGGTCAAAAGTCTAGGTACCAAATGAAGGCCCGAATGGGAGTTCTTGTGTGCTGATAACAGTAAATATCTCTATCTTCAACCGGTTTCAAGTTACAGCCCTGTGAAAATCCGTGACCTTGATATTGACCTTTCAGGGTCATTCAGTTACTTCCAAATTTAATAACTTTTGGGGGAGACCAGGCCCTACTTATCCTGAAAGTTTCATGTAATTTCATACAGCCACTTTTCCGTCATGTTGCTAACAACAAAGAATCAAAGAAAAAAACAAACTCGACCTACAACAATACCTGGTCGGACTCCGTCCGGGCTAGATAAATATGATAAACCACTGTGCTTAGGTTTTGTTGTTAACGAAAAGGCTTTCGACTCAGTGCGGCAAATAGCAGTTATAAATTAATTGCGAGAGCATGGAGTAAATAAGAACGTTGTAAAGCTGCTCGAAAACCTATATAAATAGGGAGCTGTTACAGTTAAAATATGTAAAGATTAAGAAAAAATTAAGATTGAGAAGGGCGTGTGTCAGGGAGATACAGTTTCACCTCAATCATTTACAGCATGCCTAAAAAGTATTTTCAGAAAGCTAGACTGGGAAAACAAAGGAGTATACATAGCTGGAGAAAATATAAACCATTTAAGATTCACAGATGACCTTGTCCTAATCTCAGAAACAACAGAGACATTAAAAGAAATGTTAAATGGCCTGAACAGAGAAAGTCTCAAAGTAGGGCTGAAGATGAACTGGAGTACAACTAATGTTTAATTCAAATACACCAAAGAACGTCATCAGAATAAGCGAAGAAATTCTGTAAGTCGAGGTTTACAATTAAATGGGGCATATACTAAAATGAACGAAAGACTATGATAGCGAAATAAAATGACGTATTTCAACTGTATGGAAAACTTTCGGTAAACCTAGAGACATCATGAGAAGTAGCTTGCCAATATGTATAAAATGAAAAGTATATAACAAATGTATAATTCTAGGTATGACGTACGGTTATGAGACTTGGAAAGTCACAATATCGATGGAAAATCAACTAATCCGTTCACAAAGTGCAATGGAAATGTATATGTTGGGCAAATATTTAAGAGCAAGAAAAAGATCAACTAGAGTGAGAGATCAGATTAAAGTCAAATATATCATAGAAGATATAAAAGAACAGAAATCGAGGTGGGCAGGTCATGTAGGAAGAATAAGGGATAACCGATGGAGCAAAAGGCCGACTGACTGGACTCCAAGAGATTGCAAGAGTAATAGAAAAAGGCCAGACAGGAGGTGGATAGATGAGACTGAGAAGTCTACAGGGAAAACATGGCAGAGATTGGCTCCGAATAGGATTTCGTGGATAAGGTTGGGAAGGTCTTTGTTCAACAGTGGACTTGAACTGGCCGATGATATATATATATATATATATATATATATATATATATATATATATATATATATATATATATATATATATATATCTATCTATCTATCTATATTTATTTATATATATAAATATATATATATATATATATTTATATATATATATATATATATGTATCTAAGTATATATATTTATGAGTAGACTGTAGCACCAGTCGACCAGGGCAGTACTCTCAAGGTGGAAGGAAAGCTGATGACAGGGAGAGCTGGAGCTCCCGTTTGATCAGCCCTCGGGACTAGTTCCTGATCATTCCCCTTTGCTGAACTTTTTCAATATTTCACTAACACAGAGAGTAGGCCATCATGCTTTCCATACAACTTTCTCTAACTGTCAACACCAATCAATATGTACAGTACACACTACACTTCCATTAAAAATAAAAAGGAAAAAAATAATGGCACACCCATCCCATGCATCGGAGTCCTCAGGGGGCGGGGGACCATAAATACCCCCACCATCCTTCCCTCACCTGGTGACAACTCTCTGAGCTGCCTGTATCCACTGTCTGACTCACTTCTTCTTGATTTCTGCAACATTCACGGCCTTTCCTATAACTTTCTGTCAAAGAACACCTCTCCTCCTCTAAACCTCACCTTCTCTTCCTTACCGAGACTCACCCGTCTGAGACAACTGACAGCAAACCCTTTCTGTTTCCTCCTACTTTCTCTATATTCATTTCAAAGCTAAAGGTGGATGTTGTGTATATTTACACAACGACCTATCTTGCTCTCATGTTCCTGAACTTGAGTCTTCTGAATTCTCTATTCTATGGCTTCGGCTCTCCTGTCATTCTATGACAAAATATATCTGTGCTGCTTACTTATCTCCCAATTCTACTATCAAAAATTCTTCGACTATCTTACGTCTACGATGGAACGCAGTCTAGCCATTTCTCCTTTCCCTGAAATCTCCATTCTAGAAGATTTCAATGTTCATCACCACCTTTGGCTCTCCTCTTCTTTCACTGATCCACCTGGTGAACAAGCCTACATCTTTTCTATCCATAATGACCTAGAGTAGCTTGAGCAGCACCCTACCAGTATCTCTGACCGCCTTGGAGAGAGCTCCATATACTTGACCTCTTCCTTACAAGTAATCCTTCTGCTTATACTGTTAATCTCTTCTCTCCGTTGGGCTCCTCCGATCATATCCTCATTACCTTAACCTGTCCTATCGCTCCAGTATGGCCAGTGGACTCTCCAAAGAAACGTCATCTGTGGCACTTTGGAGCTGTGGACTGGGAGGCCCTCAGGCAGTACTTCTTTGATTTTCCCTGGAATGATTATTGTTTCCATGGCCGGGAGCCATCTGAGTGTGCGTTGCGCATTACGGAGGTTATTCTCTTGGGCATGGAAGCATATATTCCTGTCTCATATCCTTTGACTTATGCAAGAAAGCTTTGGCTTAATCACGCTTGTTATAATGCTGTCCGCAACAAGGAGAGGGCCTACAAAAGGTACCGGAGCCAACCCACTCCTAAAGCACATCTCTTTGACGTTTCTGCCCGGAATCGTTCTAAGGCTGTTCTTCACTCTGCTAAAAATAATTTCATCCGTACTAAATGTTCTCAACTCTCCAACTCGAATTCTTCCTGCTCCTACTGGAACCTTGCCAAAAACCTTTCTAACAACTTTACCTAATCATCCTTCCCTTCTCTTTTCTACTCTGATGGCTCTGTAGCTATTTCTTCTACTGATAAAGCAAATCTCTTCGCTCAGACTTTCTCCTCCAATTCCACCTTAGACGATTCCAGTGCTGTTCCTCCATCACTTCACTTCCCCCCTCTGACTTCCTTATGGCTGACATTAAAATTTCTTCAGCTGATGTATAGTCTGCCATCACTGGCCTCAGTACTAACAAGGCATATTGGCCTGGAGGAGTCCCTTCTGTTGTCCTTAAGAACAGTGCTTCTTTGCTTACACCCTGCCTAGGTAAACTCTTTTGCCTTTGTCTTTCATCTTGTACCTTTCCTTCTTGCTGGAAGTTTGCTCTTATTCAGCCAGTCCCAAAGAAGGGTGAACCCTCTAACTACCATCCAATTGCATTAACATCCTGTGTCTCAAAAGTTCGAGTCTGTTCTTAAAAGAAAAATTTTAAAGCATCTTTCCTATCACAACCTTCTTTTGATCGTCAGTATGGGTTCCGTCAGGGACGCTCCACTGACGATCTGACCTACCTTTCAGACTCCTGGTCATCCTCCTTTCGGGACTTTGGCGAAAGCTTTGCCATTGCACTTGACATCTCAAAGACTTTCGATCGAGTCTGGCATAAATCTTTAATTTCCAAACTGCCCTCTTACGGTTTCTATCCTTCTTCCTGTGCCTTCATCTATAGCTTCCTTTCTAGTAATTCTATAGCTGCTGTTGTAGACGACCATCGTTCTTCTGCTAAAGCTAACAACAATGGTGTTCCTCAGGACTCTGTCCTATCACCAACTCTTTTCCTTTTATTCATCAGTGATCTTCTAAGCTGTACATCTAATCTCATCCACTCGTACGCTGATGACTCCACCCTTCACCTTTCCATTCGGTTTCAGCAAAGTCCATCTCAGCAGTTACTTCAGCAAACAAGGGATGAGGCTATGGCACACCTAATGTCTGACTTGCCTCGTATCTCTAACTGGGGTAAAAATAATCTTGTTGTTTTTAATGCATCAAAGACTCAGTTTTTACACCTATCAAGCCATCAAAATCTTCCACAGGAGTACCCACTAATGTTTTATAATACTCAGCTTAGTCCTGCATCATCCTTGAACATACTTGGGGTTTCATTCACACGGGACTTGTCTTGGAAATATCATATTGCATCTCTTGTAAAATCTGCTTCCAAGAGATTAGGTGTGCTAAGACGACTCCGTGCCTTCATTACCCCTGCACAGTTGCTGACTTTATACACTGGTTTTATTCGCCTCTTTTTAGAGTACAACTCTCATGTGTGGGGAGGCTCCCCACATACAGCTTTTCTAAATAGGGTGGAGTCAAAGGCTATTCGTCTCATCAACTCTCCTTCTCTCACTGGCTCCCTTCAACCTCTGTCTCTTCGCCACACTATTGCCTCTCTATGTCTTTTCTATCGCTACTTCAATGGTCATTGTTCCTCTGAACTATGTGCTTGCATTCCTCCACCTCTACGATTGGCGTATAGCACCTGCTTAGCAACAAACTCTCATCCCTTTTCTGTCCAACTCTCTAATGCAAGACCTAACTGTTACTCCGAGTCCTTATTTTATGCAACAGGTCAACTCCGGAACTGTCTCCCTTTGTCTGTATTTCCTACTTCTTATGATCTCCAGTCTTTCAAAGGCAGTGTGTCCAGGCATCTCAATACGAATGGATCTTGAATTTGGCGCTCTTTTGTATTTTTTTTTTTTTTTTCATTCTTGAAAGGAACGTTTTGCGGGCTTAGCCTTTGGTTCCTTCTTCCTCGCATATATATATATATATATATATCTATATATATATATATATATATATATATTCTCTCTCTCTCTCTCTCTCTCTCTCTCTCTCTCTCTATATATATATATATATATATATATATATATATATATATATATTTCATTTATCTCCATCATCCAGTCCTACATTACCCCATGAGGAGCATATGAGCCCGGGGCTAGGCAAGTTGATCCTAACATTTAAGATGACAGTGACCAGCCTCACCTACCCGTGAATGGCACTACGTGAGCTATAAGCCCCAGTCATCCCTTGGATAGAAACCTGCACCGGCTCATTCCGACTAAACTACTTGACCACTAGGTGCTATAATTTGGTTATATGGTTACCACACAGAGTTGTAAATAGTTTCCTGGTATACAGACAAAATTTGGCTTGCCACTCAGTGTAGATTCACCCGCAGACAGAAGGAAGAGGAAAAGGTGAAGGAAAGAAATACAAAAAGGGAAGGAAGAAAAGAAGAAATGAAGAGAGGAAAGGGGAGCCATCCGAGATCAGCATTACATCATGTGAGTGGACTGTGAGCGTCACCACCTACCACTACGTATCCTTATCACATGAATCACATGAATTCTTCAATACTCGTTTATTTTATCTGCGGTTTCCCGATCTAATTTTCAGGCAAGGAGCATTAGCACAAATTCGCAGGAAATCTGGAAAAAACTTCAAGAAAGCTGATTTTTTTCAGGAAAGCTATTTGAAAGCATGCTAAGTCGAAATCTACATATACTCTAAACATTCCTCATGAGCTAACAGTGTGGGACGAAAATCCAAGATGGCCGGCATTGGCTTGGGATTCTTCTATATCTTCGGAATCATAAATCACAGATGGTCATGTAATACCCCCTTTTATTTTATTTTTTATTTTTTGTGTGTGTGTGTATAAGAAAACCATTTTTACTATTATCTCAGTGATTTATTGATGTATGTCCAAGATATCAAGATGATGCACTATTTTAAACAAAATGGTAAATTCAATACATTTAAAGTCAGCAACCAACACTGACTTTTGCCAGCAGCAGTTGTTGAACTACTTCTTAATATTTTTTTTTTTTTTTTTTTGGTAGTATAATAACTAGTTATGGTCAAAATTATAGCATGGGGACTAAGTGTCTTGTCTATCAGCTGGGCATGAATTAGCACAAAATTGACCAATACTTTAGGGACACATAGGTGTACAGTTGGGTCCTGCTTTCCGATATTTGCATCTCTTGCCACACATTTGTTTACAGCCAGATGACACAATGAGAAGAAAATGCATTGTTGCCACTGGTCTGTCAGTCAAAATGGGATTCAGCACTCCACCTTGGAGCTCCCAACTCCAGTCAGTAGGATTTGGATCCTCAACATTGCCCAACCACTCCTGTACTGCAAAGTAGGCTCGATATGAGTGGTACTTTGCAGCTGAGGATGTAGTTTGTAGGTTCTGAAGTTGGAAGCTCCTGGATGCTTTGCTCATCCTCTTCATATACTGCACGAATCTCAGTTCATCAAGTGTTACACATGTCGAATTGGCATTATATAACTTCCGTAAGATTATTTCCCCCAATCTGGCTACTTCTTCATGGATGTCATCGATCTTCTTAACCTGCCGCGTGCCAGTGCCGTTTTAAAACGGTCTGATAAAAATCTGTGGTCAGTGCCAGTGCTGTTTTAAAATGGCTTAAAATTAAAACATTCACTGTGACAGCATCTTTCATGGTTCGCAGATAAAAATTGGCAGGCATGTATGTTAACTGTTCCTCTATCATGCAACAGGCAGTCAAAGCCATACACCCGCTCACTCCCCCCCCCCTCACACTCACTCTACCTCGCTGTACCTGTGTGCCTCACCCAGTGCTGTACATAGTGAAGGTATGTTGTAAATGTTTTCACATAAGTGTAGGGACTATTCATAGTGAAATCAGGTTGTAAATATTTTCTTGTAAGTGTAAGTACTGTACATAGTGAAGTCAAATTGTAATTACCATCTTGTCAGTGCCAGGACTGTACATAGTGAAGTCAGGTTGTACCAATCTTCAAGTAAGTGTAAAACAAAGCATTCACAGTGAGAGACACACACAAATAGTGACAGATGTTGAAGTAATAAGTAATCACAAAAATGTACTGAACATTGCTATACCTTCCCAGCATAAATACCTTAGTTTACCTTACATAGAAAACGGCTCTCTTTCACCTATGTGGCGAGTGTGAGAGAGTGGGAATACATGTATGCGAGTATGCAGGACTCAATAAAACCCATTTCCGAGCTTCAGTAAGTATTTTAATGGTGAAATTCGTAGTTTTCACATCAAAATCTATCATTTTAGCCAAAAAAAAAATAGATCAAAAAATGGCCAGCACGGAGGCAGCCCATAGGGCCAAAACTAGCTGCCAGGCGGTGGTTTAAAAACATCCAACATCCTCCAATCCTCACTTTCCAAGACTGTCACGGCCTTCATTTTGCCAAAGCCATAGAAGGCACAGACTGTGTTGTCGGTTGTGTTGATGCACTGCCTGCTGAATGCTGTGTAAGCCATAAGCAGTCTCTTGCATACTGCATACATTGTAGATACTGTATTGTCTGTTGTGGCGCTACCAACCAACCTAACAAGCAGATCTGTATCTTTTACAAGTACAACAGATCGTGTGATATTCCCAGCAACTACCAATGCTGCACTACTTAGTAAGTAGTCAGCATCATCCTGACTTTGACAGCAACCAACTCCTTCAGATGTAAGCGGATCCTTTGGCCTATTGATTAACAGTGACTTGTTATGATTTACTTTTATTTTTTTTTTTGTGCTCAACTCTGGCCATAGGCTTCATAGCCTGGTCCTAAGGCCCAGTAATCCTCTTACATATCATACACCTCTACATGACACCACTTTAGCACTAACACCCACCGCCCATATTGAATACATGCTAGGGCTGTTTCATACAGGACTGGTGTATTGGTATTTGCAGGGGTATTTTTACGACATGTCAGCGTGTCTTTTGGTAGATCAGTAAAGTCTGGTTTACATGAAAATCAAATCCTTAAACTGTTCCCTGCCCCAGCGGGGATTTGAACCTGGATCAAGTAGGACCGCAGGCCACCTCTCTACCGATCGAGACACCATTGGAGCATTGACTGCCCGTGATTGATATACTGAATCAAAACACTATGTCTGCAGAGATATTCGGATCAGTGTGGCAGTTCTGTTCAGCTACCATGGTTGACAGGGTAAGAAGTACATAGTGCATTCTTTGCCATAGTTATTGATAACGTGATTCACATACTGGTCACACACATCATACGTACAGTCCACAGGCCATGTCACATTTTGCGGCAAATGTCCTTCATCCACCACATTGTATGGGTTCTTAAAATATTCAGTAGATACTGAGACTACTGAAGCTTTCAGCACCTTGGCAAGACCACTTTTATTGTTTTTGAGCATTATACCCTTGTCAGATAGTGCTGGTGGCTGTTTGCTAAACTCATGTTTAAGGTGGTTCTCCATGTCTGATCGGTTCATTATCATACATGTGACCCGGATGAAGAGTAGTGTGGGTTTCTGCCTCAACGTCTTTGCAACGGACAGTGGCAGTACAGGTTGCAGCACCAGTACATATAACCTTGTCACTCAAAAGAGCTTAACATCAGCATAGTTCATGGCAGTGATAGGTGCAGCTGCTTCCCCACCTGATTTGACTGCACAATCTGCATTAGCACAAATAGATGCCCAGACTCCAGTATCAATGCAGACCAGTCTTTCGCGGTAATCACCTGTGTAGGCAAATGGCAAATGGTGCGATAGGTAACTCCAAAAAGTGAGAAAGTGTCTGCTTTCACACGCAATAGTGGATTCCCGAAGGTCTGTGTGTTTACTGGTGTCGACTGACCCTGAAGGCCTCCTCCTAGGTTCCCTCTGAAGCCCTTGACCATCATGAAAATGAATTTGACAGTCATGGTGGTACTTGGCCTTAGCTGCCACAAGATCACGAATGTTTTGAAGGCGTTTATATACAGACTCTCCCCAACTATCAGCTCGCTTCATCGCCTTGGCTGCAACAGATAATAACAGTTCAGTTGTTGCTGCTTCATAAGTCACCTTGCGTTGGACCTTTGTTTGTTTGGCGATCTTACTATAATGCACATATTTCCCAGATTACAGAAAGTGTTGTTTTATATCAAGGATAGTGGCCTGTGCACAGCAAGTGATTTTCTTATGCATTTGTCTGTCCGATTCTTCTGACTTCCTTTTTCACTTTTTTATGAATGATGGCATGATGTAATGTTCTTTACATCATTTATGAGCCGGAACTGGCAACACTTTAGATAATAGCTTCTCATCAAGTCTATCCCTCAGATCAGCACTAATGTTCAATATGCTAGGTAGGCCTATTTCTGTGACAGTACTTCGGTCAAAGCTGATTGGCTTATCACAAAAATCACAAGTATCTCACATTCGTGTGCCGCCATCACGTTCCATTCACACTGTCTTCTGTCCATCTGTGTACTTCTGCCTCTACACTTCAATCTGTATCCAACCTGAAAAAAAAAAAAAAAAGAATCATATGACGTATACTCTAGTTTATAAATTCATAGCAAAATTATCAATACAAATTTCCTATTTCTTGCGTTTGGCGCACGTTTTCTGTGTATATCAGTGACACAGAATTGTTAGAATAACAACAGAAATGGATTTATCACCCCTTAAAACCCATAAAAGGTAGTATTACATAACCAAGTGTGAATTTTGGTCACTAAGCTGTATACGTGCCCTATGCTGATGGTGGCCATCTTGTATTTTTCGTCTCACACGGTTAGCTTACGCGGAATGTTCAGATTGTTTGTTGATTTTGAAAGAGGCTTCTATGTAGCTTTCCTGAAAAAATCAGCTTTCTCAGTTTTTTTTTCCAGTTGTATCCTTAATGCTCCAGGGCTGTTTGGCAAAAATATAACAACTCCTGTCAATAGCAAATCTTAGAGGAGAGCAAGTACTGAAAATGTTTCCTATGATGATCTAGCAGTTTGCTTTCATGCTGGTGATAATCTGCTGCATCCCAACAATACACACTACTTCAGTATGTGAGTATATTTTCTCCAGCTGAACAAGTCACGGCACTGTGAACTGATGACACGCTGTTACCCAACGATTTGAAATATGTTGCTGAATCCGCAGACCAGCAGAATGGCGGCTGTGAGACCAGTCTTTGTAGTCTGCTATTGCTATCTGTGTTGACGATCTACTTATATGTTGGTAAAATACAATTCGTAAAAAAGGATTGTGAAACCGTCGCTTACTGAAGATTAGAAAATTCATTGGTCGGAAAGTACGGAAACACAGTGTGTGTGAATACTGTTCATCTATACCCATCATTATGATAATGCCATTCATATGTTGAGATTGCTACCATCAGTTGATGTTTTTCAACTTGAAGTAGAGCCTGTCGTGGTAAAGGTGTTTTGATGATTGATTTTTTCTCCTTAGTTGAATAAGAAGTCCTTTGGTGGGATTAATAAAGTTTTAAAAAGATGTCGTCGTAGTGAAGTTGTTAAATCAATGACTCCCAGATACGGTCAGCTAACGCAAGGAATACCATATATCCTGGGCTGCTAATACCACCCACAGCCGTGAGAATTATTTGGATTTAACTGTCCAGCATCAAAAAATTAGTGTTACTCCTGGAGGGTGCGTACCAAAAAGAAAAGGCATCTGGAGAAAGCAAGAAAGACAGCAAAACTACGTATTATTGTAGTGAAATATGTGTGAGCAGTGAGATATATCTTTTATTTTACGTTTTTGCTGTTTACTAGCTCTCTCACTATCGAGTTCATCAAAACTGATGCAAAGATTTGGAGGTAGCAAAATTAACTAACAAAACAAGATATTCTTACAAAAAAAAAAAAAAAAAAAAGATTCCCCAGTTATTTCCAGTTGTGAAATATATACATTGCTTCAGAAGTTTGTGTCTTCTGTCTGTTAGCTCTCCTAAGTTTAATAAAATTATCTGAAATAACAGGACTAAAGAAATACGAGACTTCCAAATGAAAAGATACTCATATAACCCTATGCTCTGGCGAATAGGCTGGTCCACATATTGCGCTCTTCTGTCTTACTTGTTGCGGAGACATTTCACGCAAGTAATGTAAGGAATGTAATAATTTAGATTGCTTCATGGAATTAATAATCATCTCTGCAAACAATATAAATGTGAGCAGAGTTATGGGAAGTAAAAATTATGCCCAGCAGATAGTGATAAAGCCGACTGAGCCGTCTCCGCAATTGCAGTTTATAACGTCCATTAGCCGTTCAGGTGCTATGGGATCCCTGAACAGCACGGGCATCACTTCGTCGTTTGCATCAATTTTCCAACTGTAGTCGGTAATCTCGACAGCAGGAGGGCTAGCCTTGGCCACAGCCTTCCACAACATGATCTAAAGATGTACTCGCTGGATGTGGAGGGCCAAGTTATTATTTGTTGGGGGGAGGGACTTCAGTAGTGGTGGGATTTTTTGCTTGCAAAATATTTCATGCCTAGCACCAGTCATGGAAGTGCATTTCTACTTTCCATAGAGGACCAGAAAGAATGCTGTACCCGTTTCCATCAGGTCATACTGGGTGGCCTAGAACTGAGTCCAATCCAGGGATGTCATTCTGAAGGAGCACTTTCAGGGCAGAGGCCTTTCCCTTCCCATTTGGGTAATACACTGTGTCGCATCAAGACAGAACATTTATACCCAAGATGCCTTTGCATTTCTCCCTGAGTCTGGTGACAGTGGCATTGATGTCAAGCAGCGATCTGATCCATTTCTCCATCTGAACTAGGCGTGTCAACCCACCTTTCCAGCACCAGTACACAAGCAGGACAAACACATCTGTGTCATAATTAAGAATGTGCACAGTCCGAGCTCCCCCTCACGCAGCATGCAGCATGTAGCTTATGAGAGATATATCTGTTTCATCATGCATCACAATACTGTCAGCACTGCTCACAAGTTCAATGTTACCACCAAGGTCATGCGTACAGAGTAGTTGGGAGAGTTGCTGCTTGTTGTCTTTGTTCTTCATGATGGCTTCGTGTCCAGGTAGAGGTGAGGTCAAAGTCAACTGGTATGCAGTTGATCCTTCCCTGGCTCTCCTGTGCCTCGCATGATCCTTTGCACTGATACCATTGTACTGATAAAAAATGACATAGGTCTCTACTTTGTAGTCGACCAGACGATTTTTCATTCCGTCAGCAAGATCGCCAACTGTTCACAACGATGACCAGACAGTATGGTAAAGCAGCTGCGAGGCATCCACCAGCAGAACATCCAGAGGAGGATGGTTCTTTACGGCAACACCAAGATGCTTGACCAGCAGGGACTTGCTGCCTTTTCTGCAGCCATACTCGTCGATGAGTGATGGAGGCACGGGACACAGCTCATGCTGGAAGACAACAGAGAAGTCGATGTTCCATTTTTGTCCAATCACTAGGAAACGAGTGAATATATCTTGCAGACCATAATCAGTTCTGTCTTTCAGCCTCGCACCGCATTTCAGTAACTGCATGGTCATCACCTTCTTCTTGATGGCCTTGTGCAAGCCATCAAGGAGGGATGCAGCAAACTCTGCATCTTCAGGCCAATCTAGACCTCATCCTGGATATTGATGTCTTTGTCTGATGCCACTCATCCATTGACGATGTTGTACAAGGATGGTGATTGAGCAGTGATTGGATGAGAATGCTTTCGAAATTCATCCAGTATCCTCTGTCGGTCTTCTCCATCCAAAGCACGTCTCTTTTCACCTTCTCTTTTGTGTTTAGCAGGTGAACTAGAGGTTTCTTCTACAGGGCTGTACATTTCATCCAGAGCCATGAAAAGTTGAGAGCAGACACCAAATGATTCGATCCAGACAGCAACTTGTTCACGGTTGGTAGAAATACTCTTCAATCCGCCAGCTGGCTTTCCCTGCTTGATATACTGTATGTCTGCTCCACAAACTGATCACTGGATACTGCAGTAGCTCCTTTGGAATGACGACACACATGAGCTCCATCAAGGAAATCTTTCTTGGCATCCTGTGGTAGGTGCTGCATATCCCGCAAGTGCCAGGTGATGTACCGGGTGTAATGATGATGTCCAACAGAAAAGAAATATGGCAGTATCATCTTCAGGCAGTGCTGCTGTAGCAGCCACTCACCCTCGTGCTCAGCTCTCAGGAACTGGTGTGCAAACATTGTGGGTTTGATGAAGCAGTCCAACCAGAGTTTGCCTGTAGGATGTTCCCCTGCCTTCTCAAGGTATGCAGCAATCTCATTATGACTTTTCTCTCCTGTCTGCAAGAAATCATGAAGGAATGCAGCGATGACCATACAAAAGGCTTGCATTGCCTTCAGCCATGCATTTCCACTTAAGATACGGGCCAAACCACTGTACGCTGCACCAATGAGCTCCTCAGGACCAGTAAGTTTCATGTTGTACCAAATCGTTCCTAGGAAACACATCAATGTATGCATCATTCCTGGTCTCAAGATCACACTTTTCCAGCGTGGGGGATCGTTCCATTTGATTAGGCAGGCGACAATGTAAAGCTGCATGTCCAATGTTAAGTGAATGTGGAGCATACCAAGACCCGTGGGTGTACGACTGAGGTAACCCATGGTAGTCAGGACAGTGTCTGGATGAGACGGAGAGTCAATGAGTGGACCATACATAAAAACCGTCTTGGGATTGTGCTGCCAAGCTGAGACCGATCCTGGTGAGCATTAAATCCTGACCATTCCATTGGTTCATCAGAGTGAAGCTGGAAGAAATATGCTGCATCTTTATCTTAGCTTTGTCCAAGCTGACTGAGAGTAATTACTTTCGGTGTGAGACTGAACAGCCTCTGGAAGAGGCGGTGGCTTCATATGCTTTGGTCCAGTGTAATGCTCAGTTGGGAGTGATCTTTGAGTAAGTGGAGTTTAACTGCTTCTGCCTTTTTAAGATGGGGAATTTTCAGGTGCATCACACCAGGAGTAGCACTGCCAGGTTGTATAATGCCTGCTGGGTGTTGTGTGAGCTCCGTCATCATAGCATGAGTGGCATGACACCCATTTGGAGTGAAGACAAGCAAGTCATAGTTGTCACATCACCTGAATATTGGACCAGCGCGGCGTTCAAGACCCAGCGCTCCGTGATACGCTTCAGTATTTTCAGATACAGTACATTCTTGGCAGCTAACTTTTGGAAGCACAAGACTTCATCATAGGACGCTAGGATACCATGTTCGTTCAAGGTGCTGACAAGATCGGAGCTTCCATATTTGTGGTGCAACTTCACTGCAAGTACCAAACTGGTTTCATTGGTAGTTTTGCTGACATACAGCTGGATACACTGAGATAAAGTGAGTGACAGTAGAAGTCTCACTGTTAGAGACAAGGCTAGCTACAAATGCTAGGAGATTTGGACGTGTGTCTTAAAAGCTTTTCTCATACCGAAAGATATTCAGGTCATAATCCTGATGCAATGGAATGTTCCTGACTTTTGCCTTGACCCTTCTAACTAGGCAGTCAACATCATCATCATCAATATCAGAAGTTCAGACAACTTGACCAGTTTCAGAGTCTTGTTGATAAACTTTCGAAATACAGCAATCGAGGAACAACCTTTTAAATGCAACACGACAATCTCCTCACAAGCATTTGCATTCTCGTAAGTTGACCTGCATTTTGAGTGCAAACATCATGCAACTCAGCAACTGTCCACGTAACTGACACATTGCCGTTCATATGATTGATCACAGACTTAAACGAATCATCCACACATGGGTTACAGGATACAGACTTGACTGAGTCATGGGTATCTTAAGTTATTGTAACACTTATTGGGATACTGAGCATCTGCTGCGGGAAGATCATTTGGAGCACCATTGACCCTAATCTGCACTACTCTAGACCAATCATCTTTGTGTTTATCACGAATGTCAAGTATCACCTGCTTGAAAGTGGGCTGACCAGGCCTTTTTTTCAGTCTCACACTGCTTTTTAAGTTCTCACCTTTTTGGATTTGGGGGGTCTTTTGGCTCGCAGATGTGGCCACAGAATAGACAATCTCGTCTGAATACAAACTCAGGCACATGAGAACGGCTGATTCGTGCAGGAGGCTCATCACTCAGTGACCAACCACTGGATTTTCTTTTGGTACCTAGTACATTTCTAGACACAGATGTATACGAGCTGTAGTATGATTTGTGACACATCACTGATGCAGTTTCGCCGTCTGATGCAAGTATTCCTGTTATCCCACATTTTTAAAAACTCCTTCTTCTTTCCTCCACAGGGTGCAAAGAAGCACTGCATGGCCACATTACTATGCAGGGCCTGCAGAACAAAATATTTTAGTACAATAGATTATAATAAAGTATCTAGGTGGTGTGATAAAGACTATTCAGTATTCAGTATTTACTAATTTGAGCAATTAATATGATAATTATGTCAATTATGCAAATTGCTCAACATATGCAAAATAGCATCGGGCAGTTTCTGCATCCTTAGGATGAGTACATTGCATTTCAAACATAAAGCTTTACTGTACTCAACATTTCCAGGTTCACAATAAGGCATATAGGGACGGCTAGTAGACTAATGCTGTATATACGTGGTCTCAGAACTTGTCTCCAGTTTGGCGAGGTCTGTTTCTATTGGGAAGTCTCCTAGGCTGAACAAAATCGTCTGTAATTAGCATGTATGACACAAAATACAGTATACCGTACATTAGAGACAAGATTGTCTAACCTGAGAGAGGCTTTTCAAACTCAAGAGCATGCATACATCTTTCATTAGCCATTTCATTGAAACAGGCTTCACTGAATGTGAACAGAATTGGAAGTAATAAGAATAAACAAAATGGAGATGTTGACAGCTTTTGTTAATCTGTAAATGACATGAAGGTTGACTGTAAATTGCACCTTACTACACCGAAAAACTGACCAGTTCAAAAATCGCCTTTGCCCACACGAAGTGGTAGCATACTTTAAATTGGTCATAGGCATAGACATCTTATGTACAGGCACATCAACGAAGTTTGCAATACGCTTAGCACTTCCCTGTTTTCATTTTGTAACCACCATGAGTGCACATAAATTACTTAATAATAATCTAAGGCAACGAAAAGCTTCTATTAATGTTTATCAGGTAGTACTAGCTAAAGTGAAGCATACAAATATACCTTTCTGTATGATGTATATATACGTTATGATTCCTTTGATATTGACAAGGATATCGTTCTTCTTGTTCGCAAACTACCATGAAAACGACGTAAAATAGCGTGCACTTTCTTCTTGTGCATAAAAAAAAAAAAAAATGGAACTGTATATCTAGTACTACAATATGCATGTCGATTTAAAAGAATTCCAAAATAAAGTTACTGCGTCGTAAATGATGCTAGTGTCCCAGTGTAAAAGACATGATCGCAGTGGTAGCATATGTGAAGGAGTGATATCCCAGGATACAGTGAGTCGTGGTGGTAGTAGTAGTAGTAGTAGTAGTAGTCAATGGAAGGGAGCCCATTCTACAACAATTACTATGATATCAAAGCGATATATGTCCTCCTTCCCCTATTTTGTCTCCTTTAAAAATTTTTGAGGTGGGCTGGCCATCCTAAAAATAAGGACGAAAATTTTTGTATTGTGGAAGACTTTATCAAGGAACCAGGGGAAAACTGACTTGAGAAGTAGTGTTGAAATACGTGTATTCACTTTCTTCTGTGTCTGATCGCTTTTATTTTTGGGAGGGGGAATAGACCCCCCAAGAACTATTGGGGTTTAGATTCTAAATATCGCATAGCGGATGATAATCCATTGTAAGGCATATATTATGATCTCAAAGCCATATCTGCCCTCCCTTAACTGTTTCTGAGATTTTTTTTTCTTTGGTAAGAGAGGCTGATTCGCTCCCCCTCCCCCTGCATTATAATATCATGGTTGGAATAGTGTCTATAGCAGACCTTCGGAGTAAGCACATAACACACTTGCAGGGTTCTTTTCAAGTCCATCAAATAACCCAGGAGCTTATGGCACAGACACACTGGTAGACACACACTACCGAAAATTATACCACTATGATTCGCAGAAGTGATAGTTGCACAGTTTCTGCAAAGGTCTGTAAATACTTTTACTTCACTAAAGTTCTCACATACTTAGCATTTCACTGCCCCCAATATATATATATATATATATATATATATATATATATATATACCAGTTACATGATACATCAGTGAAACAGAAGTAGCAGTCACACAAGGCCTACTTTTACATCAGCCTCTGGATGACTGTTGCGTGTTGGTGATATATGGGAACACGAAAGGGGGTGTCTGGTAATTGTCGCCCATGAAAAGTAGATCTGCGTAACGATAGATGGTTTCAGAGTCTGGTGAGAAACCCTTAACTCAACATGTATAAAAGCCAGTGTTACACCAATGGGATCGTCACACATACATAAATAGGAGATGAGCTTATAGGAACCAGTGTTACGCCAATGGGATCGTCACTCATACATAAATAGGAGGCAAGTAAGAAAGAAAAAGAAAAATGTGGGTAAGGAGTTGGGAAGAAATCTGAGAGTACAATGCACGGCATGTAAGAAACATCTTGGAAGTAGGTAAAAAAAAAAAAAGTAAGACGGTGATAAGAATGCACAGCGCGGGGAAAGATAAATTTGGCTGGATATTGATGAATCATGAAGCGACAGTGATTACACGGAGAGAATTACTTTGCATAATTATTGAATATATAAAACGAAGTAGTGTATATTTAGTGATTGGTGAATGTCTGAGAAAAGAAGAGACGAGAAAAAGAAAGACGTTAGTAGAATGGTAGTAGATGAAGTAAAAAAGAGTTTTGATGGAGTGTGAGGCGAAAAGTTTAAATACGGGGGAGAGATAGGGATAGAATAGATACGAAAGTTGTGCAGATTGGCCTAGGAAGAAGGTAGAAATCCTAAGGTCTGGTAGTCAGGTATAATAGTTTATGTATACAAACGATTATGGGAAGGATAAGTGTGTGGCAGTAATACAAGAATTTCGTTTCTGGGTGTAATAGGAAAGATGTAAGATAGATTACTTATCGACAAAATGCTTTAGATAATCAAGGACTTAAATGGAGAAGAACAAGGATGTTTTAGACAGGGATGAGGTCGCGTAGATATGCATGTAAAATATTTAGTTGAATGGTATCAAGAGATGAGACAGCAACTGTGTACTGCATTCGTGGATCTGGAAAACGTATGTTCTAGAGTAGATGGAAAAGGGATGCGGAAGATTCTGAAAATAAATAAAGTACATGGGAAGACAGTGAAAGAAGTCCGAGATATGTATGAGGGCGCAAGGGCTGAGGTGACTGTGCAGAGTAAACTGGGTACTTCACATATATATATATATATATATATATATATATATATATATATATATATATATATATATATATATATATATATATATATATATATATATATATATATATATATATATATATATATATATATATATATATATATATATATATATATATATATATATATATATATATATATATATATATATATATATATATATATATATATTATATAATGTATGTATGCGTGTGTGTGTGTGTGTGTGTGTGTGTGACACTATAAGAGATTCAAAGTATGGCAGTGGATGTTGGAGTGTTCTAAGTAGGAGAAGGTAGGTTTTGGACTCTGCCTGTTTGCTGATGATACTGTATTGTTCAGTGAAGAAGAATCCTAGTCACCCAACTTGATGAAGGAGTTTGGGAGAGTATGCACGAAACGAAATGTAGTAACCAATGTAACTAAAATTTAAGTGATGGTCTCTGAGAGCAATGGAGACAATATGCGTTATGAGGAGAGATGGCCAGGATATGGAGACTATGAGTGCCTCCATGTATTTGGATTGTGTGGTGAGTAAGGAAGGACGTTGAGGGAATGAAGTACAGGGGCAGGTAAAGCGGGGAAGAGTTTGATGGTTCATTGAAACCAGAGGTAAGAAATAGGAGAGTTAGTAGGAAAGTGAAAGTTTCGTGCATGACAGTATTGTGATTCCTCCTCTTACATATGAAAGTTATGTGTGGACCTTGTTGGAAGTATCCAAGTCGAAAGCTGAACAGTAGAAATGAACTATTTGAGAGAGCATGCAGAGTTACATGGAGAGATGGACAGAGGAGAGAGTGAACGAGGACTTTGGCGCTAATGAGGATGTGACTGAATGCGATAGGAGAAATGTACTAAAACAGTTCGGCCATGATAGGAAGATGTAGAACGTGAGGATGACTAGAATAGTGTATGGCAATGAAGTGAAGAGCAGGGTAGGGAGAGACTGAGGAAGAGATGGAGGGAAGTGGAGAAATATATAAGAGAGATAAGGGCAAGTTGGAGGAAAGGCAGACAAATGACAGAAAAGAGGGTGACATGAAAGTGATTTGTTTGTGGCCACCCCCAACGGGATTAAGGAGTCTGGCTATAGGTGAATAGATATTCTACTTAATACTATAATGCCTCTGAACGTTTAAGGATAATCAGTCTGTGATCCTACAGAGGGAAGCCTAAGACAAAGAAAGTTTGCCCTCCTTGTCTTACAGTTCACAATCTTGGTGAGTTCACTTATGCACAGCGCAAGCCATGTACACTGCCTGTGGAGATAACTGAGACTGACAACATGGAGCAAGAAAGTGTCAGGAATAGAAAATATACAGGGATATTTAGACTGTTATATCAGAGTGATAAAGTATATTTTGCCAATACAGGAATGCTTATATTGTTGTCCCATTGCACTACGATGACGTCGAGATAAATGGATTCTACCTTCTTTTTTTTTTCTACATCAGCGGTTCACTGAAAAAAGGTGTATACATGCTTTGTTGTACCTATTATTCCGTTTGTCTATCTATATACCTAGGCTGCTTCCCCCAAGGAAAGGGAGGTAGTCGAGACAGGACGACACACTCCCCATTTACTCATCCACTTAAACACATTCATTCGCATCTTAGTCCCAAAGGGGAGAACGGACAGATCCTCACCGCACCACACCGCACAAGGGACAACTGCGCAATGCAATCAGTGACATCCACAGCAGGGCCCGGCAGCAGAACTGGTTTACCCCTGCCACATCATAACAGACCCATCCCCTTACCCGCACCTGACCTGACTAGCTGATCAGACCAAATGCGGGAGAATATCCCCTCAGGGCTGCGTCATCACTTATTCATTCACAATTTCTCTCCATTTATTTCTGTCACGCACAGCCACTCTTCCTTGCTCAACAGACATCCCTCTCGCATCCAACGCTCTCTTCTCACTGTCCATCCATCCTATTCGTGTCTTCCTCTCAGCCTTACACCTCTCATATCAGATCTAGTTATCTTTTTCACCAATCGCTCATTATCCATTCTCTCCATATGCCCAAACCATCGCAACACCCTCTGCTCAACTCTACCAGCCATCTCCCGAACAACTCCAGTTCTCCTTCGCACTTCATCATTTCGCACCTGATCCATACGCGTCACTCCACTCATACTCGTCAGACACCTCATCTCCATTACATTCAAACTTTTCCTCTCTGCTACACCCATATTCCATGTTTCAGCCCCATATAACGCAGTCGGTACCACAACACCCTCATACAGCCTTCTCTTTAAATCCTTTCTAAGCGAACGACATTTAAACACTTTTTTCATTCCTCCCAGCACCTTTCCTACTTCATTTATACTAAACTTCACTTCTGCATCTATTCTTCCATCCACAGCAACATGCGACCCTAGATATTTAAAACAATCTACCTCCTCAAGCAACTCACCATTCAAAACTATATTCATCCCCCTACCATCTGTCAACCTCGTACACTTCATCACTTTACTCTTATTCTCATTTACTTTCAATTTCCTCCTTTCACACACCCTTCCAAACTCCTCTACCAACTGTCTCAATCTCTCCTCTGAATCAGTCACCAGTGCAGTATCATCTGCAAACAGCAGCTGCTTCAGATTCCACTCTCCACCATCAGCATTCACCAGACTCAGACCTCCACCTAAAACTCTTGCATTCACCTCCCTTACAACACCATCCATGTAAATATTAAACAACCAAGGCGACATCACACATCCCTGTCGCAGCCCCACTCTCACGGGAAATCAATCACTCACAGCATTTCCCACTCTTACACACGCTCTACTATTTACATAAAAACTTTTCACCCCTTTTAGTAACCTACCATCAAGTCCATACAATCTTAAAACAGTCCACAAAGCCTCCCTATCAATTCTATCATATGCTTTCTCTAAATCCATAAATGCCCAAAACACATCCTTGCCTTTCGCTAAATACTTTTCACACACTTGTCTCACAGCAAACACCTGATCAACGCATCCCCTCTCTCTCCTAAAGCCACACTGCTCATCACCAATCACTCCCTCTGTACCCTCTCTAACTCTCATAATTAACACTCTACCATACACCTTACCTACAACACTCAACAGACTTATACCCCTAAAGCTAGTACATTCATACTTATCACCATTGCCTTTATACAATGGGACCACACAAGCACTTGCCCAGTCAATTGGCACCATACCTTTCTCAAAGCACACATTCAACAATCTTACTAACCAGTCAACAATAGTCACTCCACCACCCTTCAGGCATTCCACAGCACACCCATCCATACCTGCAGCTTTCCCTGTTTTCATCTCCTTTACTGGCTTCTCCATTCCCTCCTTCGTGATCAAAGAATCATTTAACTCTCCCAACACATTTATTCCTTGCACCCTTCCATCCGCCACAATCTCAGCCACCCTTTCCTCCTCTACATTTAACAATCTTTCAAAATACTCTGCCCATCTCTTCCTTGCTGCATCCATCTCAATTAACATCCTTCCATCCTCTGATTTTACTCGTTCTTCCTTCTCAGACTCTCCCTTTCGCACCCTTTTCACCTCCTTCCAAAACATTTTCTTATTCTGTTGAAAATTCTCTGTCAGCCGCCTACCCCACCTCTCATCTGCTGCCACTTTAGCATCACGCACAGCCCTTCTCGCTCTATTCCTCTTTTCCTTATACCTTTCATATGACATCTCATCCTTCCTCTGCAGCCACACTTCATATGAACGTCCCTTCTCAGCCACAGCCATACTTACTTCCTCGCACCACCATTCACTTCCTTTTCTTACTCCACCACCCACACGTCTCACACCACACACCTCTTCTGCATGCCCCACCACAGCACTCTTAAACAACTGCCATTCCTCCTCCACGCTGCCATTTTCCCGATCTTTCACTGCGTTCCACTCATCTTTCAATTTCTCCTGATACTCTATCTTTTTCTCTCTTTTATCCAACTCACTCACTTTCAAAACCTCCCTGCCACACCTAACCCTCCTAGCTCTCACCCATCTCTTACCTACTCTTAACTTTCCCTCCACCAGGTAGTGGTCAGACATACCTCCACCCTCCCCTCTCAGAACTCTCACATCCAACAATCTTCCTATTACATTCCTAGACACAACCACATAGTCCATCAAAGCTCTATCAACAACCCTTCCACCCTCCTGTCTCACCCATGTATACTTATAAATATCTTTCTTTCCCAAACAGTGTATTCCCGATCACCATCTCTCGCTCAACACACATCGCTATCATTTGTTCCCCTTTTTCATTTCTTCCAGGCACACCATGCATACCAACTACGCCTTCAACTGCTACATTTCCCACTCTAGCATTCAGATCTCCCATCATTACCACATTCACATTCGCTCCAAAACTCTGCAGACACTCATCAACATCATTCCAGAAAGACTCCCTCTCTTGTTCATCCCTTTCACTACCAGGCCCATATGCACTCACAAACACCCACAACTCACGTTCAAATTTCGCTTTCACCCACATCAGTCTCGATGACACCTCCTTCCATTCAATCACACATTGCTGTACTTCCGGACTCACTAACAAGGCCACACCTTCTCTTGCCCTTCCTCTATCAACACCTGACAATCTTCCATTCACACTTCCAAACATAGATTCCCCCTTCCCTTTCATCTTCGTTTCACTCAAAGCTAACACATCCAACTTTCTTCTCACAAACATTCTCTCAATCTCCTCCCTTTTAGCCTCAATCGTAGTACATCCATGCACATTCATAGACCCAATCTTCAGGGTACGGGGATAACTCCATCCCCCATCCCTTCCTCTGGCCTTTCTCTTCCGTTTGTATATTACAGTATAACTGCTTCCTTTAGCTAATGCTAAATGATAGAAGGTGATATGAGATAAAGATGTCTTACACTGCTATGGTAAATAATGTTAGGCCAAGATGAGGCTCAGTTATTAATATTTTTCCTTCTGACATAATTTTATCCAGTGTTATGTTGAAACTTTATACCCGTTCACAATGATGGTGTTTTTCATGTTTTCTCACTACCACCAGACGATTAGGGAAATTTCTCGTTAAGTATGTGACTGATGATCTAATTCCACCTCTTCCAGGCGTCACTCCAACATGTAACCTAATTATAAACGCTCTTTGGTAGCAAGAATAAAAATATAAAACCTCAAAGTAGTGAATGGGTTTTTACTTTCCTGATTGTTTACTGCTCATAGTGTTAAGTACTTTTTTTTTTTTTTTTTTTACACCATACATCGTCACACTTGCCTCACTTTCCACCACCTTTACTGCTGTGATATAATTTTCTTATTAGTCTACAACCAACGATTTCACTGAAGTTTGGAAAGGGCCTCAAATAGTGAAGGGGTTAATGAATCCTATATCTAACCCTCTTTCTCTCTTTCCTTGGGGGAAGCAGCCTAGGTATATAGACAGGTAGATATCCAACCCATCCCGTTCAAAGTCTCCCCTGGTCTTAGGAAGATCACTTGACAATTGCAATATCAAAACAAAACAAAGATACACAAAAATATGTCATCAAACTAAAGGGATAAATCCCCCTACGTTCATTTTTCCGTATGTGTGTATTGAATCCATAATTTTCACAATTATCATGCAGTCCTTCATACAGATGTTCTCTGACTTCTTGCAACTATGCCATTCACACATTCCATACGACTCCAGAAATCAAACTGTTCATATCACCTGATATTGTCTTGTCCAGCTTACCATCTCTTTTCTGCCAAACACTTATCTTACAAGCAGTCAGAACATTTAATCTTCCCTCTATTTTTTTCCCACTTACTTCGGTAGCCTTTGTCTTCATGTATGGGCACAATCAACAAAAACACTTTCTTATCCTGCAGCTGGTCAAACTAAGTGCAAAGGCTGAAGGTAAGCCAAGAACGTAGAATTTGATTTGGAGACCAGTCATGTCAAAGGCCACAGGGTAAGGTCAAAGTTTAGCTCACGTGCCTTAGTGAACAAAATAGCTAGAACAATGTTGATCTGATTTCGACTAATTTTGGCGGAAATGCTGGGGATCACTCAGGGGGCTGAAGTATTATTTTAGAAAATAATATGCCAAATATTAACGTCACATGAAAAAGTTAATTTTCTGTTGTTATGTGAGTCAGAATAAACTTTGTGGCATTAATTAAAGTAAGGTAGATATTCGATTGTGAGATCGATTCGTCACAGTTTAAGCTTACACAGAAACTTCAAGCTCACAAGGCCGGTCAGCTCAAACAGTGTGGTCCGATTTGAACCAGATTTTGTGGGATGGTTAGAGGTCAGTCAAGAATGAAGCAATTTGATATTGTGGGCAATATGTCGAAGGTCAAGGTTCTAGGGTAAAACTAATTGTGCATTCATTAGACTAATTGGTGGAAGCGGATGTTGTACTTTCTGAGTGTTCCTTCTTAATGAAATTTTGTGGACTGTGATGGTACAACAAATAAAAGAACAGGGGAAGGAAAAACAACAGAATTAAAATAAATCCATACATGTGATTACAGGTGTCCTCCATTCATAAATAATCTGTAACAATTGGACTTTTTAACAGCTGTTGGTTGACTTTCGAGGCGAAATCACTCTGGGGAGGCGAGTTCCAAAGAGATCCAGTTCGCGAAATAAAAGAACTCTGATAGGCGGAGGGTCTGCAATATGGCAATGTGTCATTCCAGTCATGAGCACTAAATGATGTCCGTGTAGCACAGGAGAAGGTGAGGAGAGGTGGCACAATGGATGCAATTTCATCTGGGCATTAGCCATTAAAGTATCTGTAAAATAATGCAAGGGAGGCAACATTCCTTCTTACCTGTAGGGGAGGTAGTTCATTTGTAATAGTAGGATTATTAATAATTCTAACAGCTTTGTTATGAATATTGTTTTAGGGCAACCTCTCCACATCGATTCCACAAGGATGGGCACTACTCAAGCTGAGGGCACACATGACACCTGTAAATTACAGCTAACTGCTTGTCAGTGAAGAAGTTAAGGACACCGTACAATAATCCAAGTTTCTTTGAAGCTGTTTTACCAAGTGATCTAATATGAGAGGTCCAGCTGGGAGCACTGTTAAGTGAAACACCGAGAATTTCAATATTTTTACAGACTTCAATGTTAGTAGCACTGAAGGTAATATAGAAATCAGGCAATATCTGTTTATTAGTAAATTGTATATATTTGGTTTTTCTAGCTGTAAATGATGCAATGTTAGTTTGTCCCCATTCTGTGATCTTAGATACTGTAAGTCTTGATTAATGGAGATTGCTGTACTGAATTGTGAGTTAGAAATATTACACTTCATGAATGGGTGTTTGAGTGTGAACGAACTGAGAAGTGTTGAGTCATTTGCATATGAGTGGATGGGTTTATGGGTGACAGGTAAGAGATCACTAATATGAATAAGGAATAGGGTTGGAGCCAGAACTGATCCTTGTGGCACACCGATATTAATTGAGTGGAAACTGGAATATTCATAATCTACTCTTATCTTTCTATCTCTAAGGTATGAGGAAATCAGAGGAGCAAAAGATGATAGGCCATAACAAGGGAGTTTGGACTGCAAGGAACGGTGCCTTACTCTGTCAAAATCTTTAGAAATATCAAGGGCTACTGCAAGAGTTTCTCCATTTTGGTCAGTTGACTGATGTGTGGTATGAGTCAGGAGATTGAGTATATCAACAGTTGATCTTTCGTGGCAAAAAAAAAAAAAAAAATACTATCACTAATTATGTTCGATTCAAGATGTTTAACAATGTGTTTATTAATTACAATTTCAAATCCTTGACCAAGAAAAGATGTGATAGCTATTGGTCTGTAATCGGAGGGGTCTGAGGAACTTCTTTTCTTTGGAATTGGGTGGATATTGGTTTCTTCCCAAGAATTAGGTAATGAAGAAGCACCAGTGCATAGTCTGAATAATATAGCTAGATCAGCAGCAAGTTCTGGGGAACACTTTTTCAAAACAACTGGAGGGCCGAGTTCTAGTACAGGGATGTACTGGCAGACTTCCTCTAAGGTATAATTTCTGGCAAATGTATTGGCAAGGATTTTTGCTTTACCACACAGGTCATTTATATTGTTACCACCAGAAGATTTTAGTGGAGGAATAGGTGATGACTTGTTAAAGTTATTATTGAAAGAATTGAGAGTTGACCAGAATATGCTATTGTCATTAGCCTTATTTAATAGTCTGGATGCTTGTTTGTGAAGAAAGATTGATTTTGCAAGACTAATTACTGCATTAGTGTGATGTCTAGGACTTTTAAATTGACTGAGTGATTCAGATGATTTTGATTTTAAGTACAATTTCTATGCTAAGGCCTTCTGGGTCGTTGCCTAGGTACAATTGCTGTAAAACCATTTTGGGGAGTCCAGTCCTTTAGTGAACTGTTGACTGGGTATGAACAATTCCATACGAGCTTGACATATTTTCTACAAAACAAATTTCTTAAAATAGCTTCCTTTACGTCTGATCATGTCTGTATATACCCCATCATCATTCCGTACCTTCTCATTAGTCATCCATATTACAGCTCTGTTCATACATATTCCCATTCCGATTCTTCAATTTTCAAAAAAACATCTAAAATATTGTCTAATGTGGCCTTTGCACAAATAATGGTATATCGTATGTACTGTCAGCACTGGTACTCAGCCAACGAAGTTGGAGGAGGTTAGTCACCTATGTTTGTCTGTTTGTTTATCCACACGATGTCTCCAAAAGATCTCAATGAATTTCAATGAAATTTTTTGGAAGGATGGGCCATATGCCAAGAAAGATTTGATTCAATGTTTGGTCAGATCCGGATCCAGATGCGGCTCCTGCAACGGCACTGGTGGAGGTATGCGCTTTCTGAAGGTTTTCTACTTTCAATAACGAATTTTAGCCAATCGTCCAAAAGAAAAAGTCTATTCTAATTTCTGCTGGTTGTCCTGCGAGATACATGTGACTGACATGCGACTGAACACGCGGAGTCCCATCTTTTCTCAAGTTTGGCATCAAATCTCACTCACACCGCCGTGTCTGTAGCGTGGAATGTGGGTCTATGACATCCACCTGTGGTTGGAGGTATGGTAAACAGATGGTTGGAGGTATGGCGGAGAGAGCTGGTTTGGGAGAGGATACCCCTAAGTGTAGTGAACGATGAATGGTTGTAGGTATCAAGATAACGACTTGTGAGAATTAATCCTGTCACCGCAAGTCAGTATTTTTTTTTTTTTCCCACCAGTTGGTAGCTCTTTATAGCGAAGAGGTTACAAACTTCCGATTAATCCGTTCACAATACTAACGCGTTTTACTCTACTACATTATTTTAGTCTCTATCTGATACGGTATCATTTAAACTTCCATTGGGAAGAGTTATTTTTTCTTTTTTTCAGTGATTTCTCTCTTACGATGGAGTTTCATTTTTTCTCCACCGATTTCTCACGGCGGAGTTTCATTTTTTTTTTTTTTCTCGCCAGCTTATCATATGACGATTTTTTCAACTGTGGAATTACATCTCATAGTCTCAGAAATATCCTAAAGCTCGATAAATCTCCCCTCGGCTAAGTAAAATGATCCAAAGATAGCAACAGCTGAATATAAACAAAATCATTGTAGTAAAGATGCGGTATTGCTGTTATTTCTAATTTTGAGAATACACACAATTAGAAATCAGACCCTCGAAACAATGCATTAAAAAATTAATTAAATGTTTTCTGGCTTGCGCTCAGTCTAACATATATTACTTTTTTGTACAAAAGTTTCTGCGCCATAATGCTCTTAAAGCTGGCTCAGCTTGCCAGAAATATTGTGTGAACGAAATTTATTTTGGTGTGAGAGAACATGTGGGATTTATAGCAGTTTGTTTTGCTACTACACAAGTTTTGTCATAAATTTCACTATTATTATTATTATTATTACTATGACAGAGGAGGGTGTGAACTGAGAGCACGGCAGCGAACAGGGCGACATGGAAGCGATTTGTTTGTGGCCACCCTTTACGGGATTAAGGCGTTTGGCAATAGATACACAGATAGACAGAATATTATTATTATTATTATTATTATTACGATGATGATGATGATGATTAGTATATTTATTATTATTATTACAATTATTATTAGTAGCAGCAGTAGTAGTAGGAGTGGTAGCAGTAGTAGTGGTGGAGGTAGGCAATTAATCAATCAATCATCTTTATTTCGTATTTAACATACATATGACAGTAAGAGGGACAACAGCCTAGCATTCTTTCAAAAAAAAAAAAAAAAAAAAAACATTCACTAATGTAATATTTCAGAAAAAAAAAATTCTATTATGTTGCTAAATTATTTTATTTTTCCATACACACAAAATATCTTCATACATATAACTGCTTTATACAAGTGTACATATACTATAATACATATTTACATACTGCAGCACCATCACAGCCCAATATCACCCAAGTAACACAAACCCACACCTCTTTTTATGTAATCACACAGCAACTTGCAATCCTCTTGTTTCTTCATGATTTTGAATCCAAGCAATCCTTGATTTAATAATATCAGTTTCCATTCTCATAATATTTATATTATATTTTTCACTGAAGTAATTACAAAACTGGATAAAATGATGGCCAGAGGTAAAAACAGGAATATTCATCCTAAGTAACACATTTCTCTTTGTAAATAAAGATTTCACATATCTTGCCAGTGTGAATGCTGCATGATGCCTTAATACAAAAACACCAGCTGCCTTGGGCACACTATGTTTACTTGTTAATCTTGGTAAATTATATATTTTCTTTACTGCATTAGCATATGCAACTTCAAATGTTCTAAACAGCAGACCTTTTTGTGTTTTCTCTAAGTCCCAAAATGATAACCCATAATCAGGGACACAATATGCCTTAAACAAAAACAGTAACGTTTGTGAATTAATGTTCTTAAATTTCCTGTACACAGAATTAAATTTTGAATTAAAAGAATTTAATCTTATCTCAATATCATATTTATCTGAAAAACTGTCTTCAGTTATATAGCCTAAATATTTATATTTCTTCACTATTTCATACTGATTTATACAAGGGATACTGTGCCCCACATATGTTCTTGTATTAAATATCATAACTTTGGATTAATTGCTGTTAATTTTCAGTTCCAGAGTATTTACCTCAGTCTCAAATGTTTTACACAGTAACTCAAGGTTTTCTCTTGAATCACCTAAAATTACAATGTCATCTGCATATGCAATGATATTTACTCTAAAAAAACCAAGGCAACATCCAACATTCACTTTCAATAAGGTTTTCATTATATTATCAATGTATAATTTAAAAAGCAAAAGAGAGAGAATTCCCCCTTGTCGAACACATCTATTGATAGGGTAATATTTACCAAAACAATTATTCCAAATAATTCTCGCACTGGTGTTCCGTAAATAATTCATAATAATTAAAATAATGTCAGGGGGAAAGTCCCTCTCCAATAAAATGTTCCCTAGATTAAAATGATTCACATTATCAAAAGCTTTTGAAAGATCCATAAAAACTGCATAAGATGTTTTGCCTCTTTTAGTGTATGGTCTGATAGTTTCTTTTAATAAAAAACAAGCATCAGCAGTAGACAGTCCTGTAAATCCAAACTGCCTACAGGTAAAAACACACTTTTCTTTTAAAACATCATAAAAATGTAATTCTAAAACTTTTAAAACACATGAATATACCATTATTGGCCTATAGTTAGATGAATCTGATGCATTTCCTTTTATGTCTTTAATAATGGGAGTAACATTACCCTTCAGCATTTTCACTGGTATGTAAAAATGACTATAACAATTGTTTAAAAAACGCACCAATACACCTAAAAACTCCTCAGATCCACACTTCAGTAATGTAGAGTGTATGCCGTCATGACCTATGCCTTCATTCAGCCTCCTAATTAAAAGTTTTAATCTTTCTACTGACATTTTAATGCACATTTTTCTCCTGAAATACCACACTTCCTTTAATTTAGACAAAAACTCAGTTTCTTCCCCAATATCCTCTTCATCCTGATTCTTAAACAACTTTTCACCAAACAACTGAATAATATTACTGTAATTTGTCATACCATCTATAATCTTAGATGATTTTATTTTATTACTCCGCTTTCTTATTTCACCTCAGAAAGAAATCATGTTCTTGCTCTGAAATTTCTCTTGCACAGCTCTAGATCTCTCAGATATTTCATTGCGCTTACAACTGGACAACGCAATTTAAAAGTTTTTCTACTCTCTACCATTCTTTGGTATTCCTCCGAATTTCTGTTTCTTCCATTTTCCAACCATTTAAAATAATCATATCTTGATTTAGCATATAATTCTTTAACACAGCGGTTCCAACCAGGAATAACCCTAAATTTGCATCTATTCTTTCTTATCTTTCTAAAACCTTGTGTAAAAAAGGCCACTGAATCAATCATATCATGATAGAAATGTTCTATTTGCGCGCTGTGCTCCAGTGAGACACACCCAATCACTTGGCAAGTAAATGCTTCACTGTTCATATATTTGTTAAGTTCCATACTAACACATCTCTCATTTAAATAAATATCCTTATCACTTATCTTATTCCATTCAACATAAAAAACGTCATGAGATCTCTGATCTTGATGACATACACCTAGGCTCGAATCCATGAATTTAATATTAACTGTAACGGTCATGGGTAAATGATCCGACTCAATCATAGAATACAACACTTCAATATTGGAAATGGTGGTATCCTTTCCAATGACATGATCCAGCCATTTTGTATACGAATCACTGTAAGGAATGAAAGTAAAAGTATGATCATCCAACATCTGAACATCAAAGCACTTTAACTTAATTCTCTGTATAAAATTGTTAATTTTTAACCAAGACTTACCAATAAAAGGATCAGCATTAAAATCTCCCATGATATAAACACCGTTAAACTCATGATTATTTAAAATATACTCCAGGTTACTCAGTGCCTCCAGGTAATGATCTAACATTCTGTCCTCCCATATATCACTTTTTATATAGGTATTAATTAAAAGAATAGCAGAGTGTCCCATGGTTAAATTCATTACTATATGATTAGTGTCAATTAATAAAATCTTTATTCTAAAAGGTAGATCTTTCATCCACATACAAACTAATCCTCCCTCACACCTTCCTCTGTTTGAAATAAGAGACTTTTCGGAGTATCTAGCAGCACATCCTACACATTCATATCTTTCATCAGTGAATTCAGTATCACCCAATTTGTCTTATGTTATATATGTTTCCTTTAAAAAAATTAATTCATATTGCTTATCTGCTACAGAGCGGATGACATCTATGTTCTTCCTCAAGGAACAGCAATTAAAAGTACAAATCCTAATATCCATCTTCATGTGTCTAACAAGAAATATGTAAAAGAAATAAAGCTAAGAAATAAATAAATAAAAATAATAATACTAATGGTAACAGTATCAAGCAAAAAAAAAAGTAAAAAAAAAAAAAAAAGTAAAAATTTAAAACATAATAAAAATGGATATAAAGAATATGCTTATAAAATATTAATATCAAAATATATTAAATAACAGAAAAAAGTACAATAAAAGTACTCATACAACAATTTCAAAAGGCAGACACCAATCAGTTAATAAAAAGACTATGCATTAAAAAGTTTAGGTTCTCTATAAATCAGTATCCACTTAAAAAATAATAAAAGAAAAGAGGACAAAAATGTTCCAGTAGCAAAAACCAGTAAAAGAACTATAAAAAAAAAAAGTTTCCTAAAATAACCAATGAGCAATAGCAGCTTTTCAAAATATTAAAAATTTTTACAGAAACAGAAATCAATGAAATAATAATTAAAAAAAAACTATAATGACAAAAAAGGTAAATTTTTTTTTTATATCTATCTATCTGTCTACCTATCTATCTATCTATCTATCTATCTATCTATATATATATATATATGCACACATACATATATACACATATACACACACACACACACATATATATATATATATATATATATATATATATATATATATATATATACATATACATATATACAGACATACTATCTATCTATTGCCAGACGCCTCAATCCCGTACGGCGTGGCCACAAACAAAGCGCCTCCACGTCGCCCTGTACCCCACCATTTCACTGCCCCGCTCCCAACTCACACCCCCCTCTCTCATATACCTCTCCACCCCATCCCTCCATCTCATCCTCGGCCTCCCCCTCCCTCTTCCCCCCTCCACCTCACTCACATACACTCTCTTCGTCAGTCTTTCATCCTCCATCCTCTCCACATGGCCAAACCACCTCAGTGTATTCCTCCTAACGCTTCCCATCACATCCACATCCACACCACAACGCTCCTTTATATCCTCATTTCTCAGCCTGTCTCTCCATGTGACTCCACAGGCTCCTCTTAAATAACTAATTTCCACTGCTGTCACTCCTGACTTGTGTCCTTCCAGCAACGTCCAAGCTTCACTTCCATACGTTAGAGTTGGTATCACAATACTGTCATGTAGTAACATTTTCACTTCCGTGCTCACTTCCCTGCTTTTTATCACTGTTTTCAAGGAACCAGCAACCTTTCTTCCCTGCTGTATCCTTTCTAGCACTTCACCCTCCAAACCTCCATCCTTACTCATCACACTGCCCAAGTACTTAAACGTACTCACATTATCCAATTCCTCACCATCCAACCTCGCTGTACATTCACTGACTTCACCTCTCTCAAAAACCGTCACTTTACTCTTCCCTACATTCACCTTTAGATTCCGTTTTTTACACACTCTCAAAACTCATCCACCAAGCCTTGCAACTCTCCTTCGTCTTCACTCAACAACACAGTATCATCTGCAAACAACACTACAGGGAGTTTCCAAACATTACCCTCTCTCACCAGGGCCACTCTAACATCCACTACCCTACCTTGTACCTCTTTTATTACCCCATCCATATACAGATTGAACAACCATGGAGACATGACACATCCCTGTTGCAACCCAACCTTCAAAGAGAAAAATTCACTCAGTTCACCATCCACACGCACTGCAGCCTTAGCACCATCATACATACTCTTCACAGCATTCAACAACTTCCCATCTACTCCATATATTCTTAATACTTTCCACAATCCTTGTCAATCCACCCTGTCATATGCTTTCACCAAATCCATGAAAGCCACATACAACTTCTTTCCTTTCTCTAGAAACTTTTCCACTAAAGATCTAAGAATGAATATCTGATCTACACAACCTCTTCCCTTCCTAAAGCTCCTTGTTCTTCTCCAACTAATTCCTCCTGTTCTTTCTCTAACTCTGTCAATAAGTATCCTACCATACACGTTTCCTATTATACTAAGAAGACAGATGCCCCTATGATTATGACACATTTTTTTTCCCCCTTTTCCTTTGTACAAGAGAATAATTATACCTGACTTCCAATCCTCTGGGACTCTACCTTCCTCCCAGACTAAACTGCACATTTTTCACATCCGTTCAACTACTATGTCTCCCCCATACTTCAGCATTTCACCACACACTCCATCAATTCCTGGGGCTTTCCCCAATTTAACTTTCGTCATTGCGTCCACAACTTCTTTCCTACTGATTTCTTCCTGTCTTCTCACCTCCCTCCTCCTCCCAGCCATTCCCCAGCCATTGATACTCACATATGTTCAACAATTCCTTAACCCGTCACGTCCCGAGGTTTTCCGCACCTCCGACATCCCCCAGTCCCGAGGTATTTTCGAATTTTTTTTTTTTTTGGCTAAAACCTTCGCTTTTGGTGAGAAACATCGAAAATTCATAGAGAAATCGCTCACCTGAGGTTTAAAGTGCCCAATCCAGGTAGGAGTTCCTCCTTACCTGAGTGGGTTTTCTAACATGCTGGCACCAAAGAAAACGAGTTCTATGGGAGGGTAACTATTTTATCCACTCATAAACGGTATTTATTTATTTACTTGGTACGAATGTATATGTAGTATGACAGTATATTGGTTTTCAAGCAGTAATAAAGGCATTATAAGCATTGTTTCACTCACTAACTAATCACCATACCTGACCTATTTTTACCACACTACCTGATCATTATTTCTGGCTGTTTCTTCTTCTAATGCTATGTAAACATTGTCCTCCACATTGTCATCGATTGGGGAATCACTCTGGCCCTGAATAACTTTACTAGCCAGGTCACTGGTAACAGGTCCTTTGCCAAGACAATGGCGTGAGGGGGGGAGGGGGGAGGTTATGCAGTGTAAGGCATTGTCCCTGCTTGGTATCTTGTACTGGAATAGAGGAAGGTGTCCCGTGTATACATACGAAAAATCACGTGCGAAAATTGAAAATTGTGCAAATTAGCGACCTTGCAATTGCACGACGTACTGGTACGTCGCCGGGACTGGCAAATGCAAATCGTTGCAACGTACCCATACGTCGTTGGGACGGGGCGGGTTAAAGTGTTCTCTCCATCTGCTCACTTTTTCTCCCTTCTCCACTAGTAATCTACCATTTTTATCTTTCACACCCATGCTAACTTCACTTCCAGCCTGTCTTACTCTTTTCACCTCTTTCCAGAACATTTTCTTACAGTCCCTCCACTTTACACTCAAGATTCTTCCAAATTCCTCATCTGCTGTCTTCTTACTCTCTCTTACTAATCTTTTCACATCTCTCTTTCTTTCTACATATAACTCTCTCTTCTGCATCTCAACTTCTTCCACGCCCCTATTTCTCATCCATTCATTGTACTGTATGCTTTCTTCTTTTGTGCCACAGCTTGTCTTACCTATTTATTCCACCACGCTGTTCCTTGCACACCCCTCCGGCTTCTCTTCATCCCACACACCACATCACATATTGCACATATTTATTTTGTAAATATCCTGCACACACCTTCCATGTCCCCCATCTGCTCCAGTTCATATTTGCCCAATCGTTCCTCCACTACTCTCTTATACTCTGCCTTTTTCTCATCCTCTTGTAACCTTTCTACTCTCCTTACAAATACTCCTTCTTCCCGTCCCTCCCTTCTTCTATTTCTCCATCCTAATTGGATGGAGAAATATATATATATATATATATATATATATATATATATATATATATATATATCAGGTCTAGATAAAACAAGATAAAAAGTGTACGATGTAATGTATATTAGATGTACACACACACACACACACACACACACAAATTGATGCTTAAATAACCTTAGCAACTAAAAGCAATGCAACTAAAAAGAATATAGTACCAAAAAAATAAATAAAAACCAAGTAAAAACAAGCTTATAAAATAACCATACCCGAAAATCAGTGATATAAGGGGAATGATCTATTAAAAAATACCTGCAGTCAGAATAAAAAGTGTTAAAAAATAGAATAAATGATTAACACTAAAAAAGGAGCAATATATGCGACAATACTAAAAGGCTTTTTTATCTGTCACCTTCTTTGATTTATTATAATATTTATCTACTATTGCATCCTCTGGCCATAGTCCCTCATTAAATAGTTTATCTCTATCCTCGACATTCACTGTAATTTTATATGCATTAAATTCCTCTGACCTAATATTCAGCTGTGTGATATTTATAACTTCAACATTAAATATTTTTGTAACATGTTCTTTTATTCCACCTGCTGAAACTCCAGGATCAACTCTTCCAAGAAAAATATCTAATGTTCTTTTAACTGCTTTAAGGTTCATGGAATCACTTTCCATGGATCCTGTTATTCCCTTAAACTGATATTTCCTTGTGCGTTGTTTCCTCCTGTCAACTAAAATCCATTCATTATCAACATTACTTTCATTATTTGCAGGACTTTCACCTCTTATTGGGAAATGAACCTGTGGCACTACCGATTGTGGTCGTAGTTGAGTGCGCTTGGACACAGCACCAGTAGCCTACGTGAATCTGATACACATGCTTCAGGGCTGTTAGCCATAACACCGACGACATCCATGTCACGCATACCATCTCTTCGTGCCCTCCTCATGCCAACTCTTGCAACGCTGTTCCTCCCTCTCTCCTTCTCCCCAAGTAGCCCCTCGTCGAACACATCACCACGGTCCTCATCCATTCTCCCCACTGTCTTCACACTGTCACTTGACACCTGAACACTGGACTTCAGCTCCAACATGTCTCTTCTGTGTCACCTCCTCCTTATCATGACTATCCCCTAACACATCTGCATAACTCACTGGCATTTTTTTTACTCCCTCATGACTTGTTCTTCTGGGAAGTAATACTTCCTTACAGTTATTCATTCTGAGAGAAGTCTGATCCTCTAAAATATGGGCATCATTAATGGTCATATCCTTCACAGCCTCTTCCATTCCACTGATAGCATTGTGAAACTTACTTTTCAACTCCGCCATATCCATTTTCATCTCTCTAACAGTATCTGCTGTGTTACACACTTCTGCTTTGATGTCTAATATTTTTGGCAATAGTTCCATAATATTTGAAGTATCCTCAGCCAAAGTTCTCAGCAAGGGGCCAAAGATTTCTAACCCTATTGGGGGCATTCGTTTATGTGAATCTGTCACAAAATGTAGCAGTTTATCTTTCCTACATTTCTCATGATATTCAAAAACATCATTTATATCTTTTTTCTTCTTATCTGGGTCACGTCTCCATACTATATCAGCTTTTAAGATATTACAAAGAATTTCCTTACTTTTCTTTACTTCTTCATGTGAATAAAAGGAAAAGGTGGTTTCAAACACAGTGTCATGAGAAAATTAATTTTTTGCTGAAGTAAGGAAGCAAAGCAGACTGTTTACAATGTACTGCTCCCCCATACTGATCAATGTGCAACTCACCTTGCAGATTCACCTCAAAAACTACAGATAGTCCAGCTTAATGCATGTATAAGGTTGTGAACATTACCTTGCCATGACATCAGTACTTCAAAGCACTTGAATAGATGGTCGAAAATCGCAGCAGGTTCATAGAAAAATCTAAGTGCCCTCCTCCATAACAGCCTCTGTGACACATTCGATCACGAAGCAAGATGACATCAAAACACGTCCTGAAGTCTCCAGATACACAGCTTCTTAAGTCTGATGCATTACTGTGGTAGACCAGGTCTTCACATTACTGGTCTACACAACAGATAAGCTGTATAGGTGTTATATTATGCCCAATTTAGATGAAAAAAGGGAGCTCCCTCAGACAAGCTGCAAGGCTGGTGGCGCCACCTAGTAGTAGTAGTAGCAGTGGTGGTTATAATAGTAGTAGTAGGAGGAGGAGGAGGAGGAAAAGGAGGAGGAAGAGGAGGAGAAGGGGGAGGAGTATTTCCTATAGGGAATATGTGTATTTTTTTTGTAATTTTTCTAATGATGGTATTCTCGTTATTCTTAAAAAAAATAATATCGTCACAGCCTCATTTCATTATGTTGGGTCAACTGACCTAAAACTTATTAGGCAAATAGTATGAACGAATATATCGGGATAATTATACAAATTTTCGAATTAGGCCAATTAAATCATCCGAACACACACACACACACACACACACACACACACACACAAAACAGAGCCACAAACCACCTGGCGATGGTATGTGCACCGTTTGTTTTCAAATCATCATTATCATCAACATCATGCGGGATGCGGGAGCAAACGCCGCAGGGCGCATAGTATCATTCACTCTCCAACTTCACCAACATGGATCCCTTTGTACGAGCAACTCTTCTCACTCTTTAAACATTAATCTCTCAACATGACTGATCAACCTGATACAGCCATGACTTCCGTGGCCTTCCCCTTCGTCTCCACCACCCCGGTCTAACTCTCTCAGAGATCACCCTGTGATCAGGATATCCTCAGAAAACGGGCCGCCTGTCCATATAACTGGAGTTGGCGCTGTTGTGTGCTGTAGGTAATAGGCTTAAACTCAGTCTCGCGGAATAAACAGCAATATCCCATTATCGTGCTACCACACAAATTACTAATGGAATCAGTTCACCGCTTCAGGTTACTATTTAATATCCATGTCTCCTAGCCATTGACTAAGACGGAAGCACCAGTGCCTTGAAGATGAAAAATTTCGACAATCTACAAAAATAACGATAAAGCCAAACACCAGAGTGAAGTGAATTCATGAACCCATACGCCAGACCGATGCAATGAGGTATCTCATCGTCTGACCTTTGTTAGTTCCTTTACTACAAAGATAAGTGAATCTTTCTAAGACTTCCACATTCGTCGTCTTCAAAGGCTGTTAGCATATATGTGGGGAGACCTCGACTCAGAAATGCTCTTATTTATCGATATGCACTTAGGAGAGAAAGCATGTTTTGTGTAGATCCTACATGAGGTTATTATACCAGAATCAAATTTGGGAAGAGTCATGCATTTGTTTGCTAATGTCGTGTCTCTTGTTAATTCTGTCACGCGTAAAATGTTGGCATCTATTCCCCTGCTTAAAGACAAATGTAAAACAAATGTTAACGAGCTGTGTTGAAAATTGTCTGAATGTTTTGTGGCTTCAGTCCTGTTCATTTAGGTAATTAACAGTTGTATAGTACTGGGACGAGAAAGGTACAATAGTTCGATTTAGAGAGAGAGAGAGAGAATCGGAAGAAATAGCAAGTGTCGTGCTGGTGGTACGTGTGGTGGTGTTGTGTTGGTAGTAGCTCTGATGATGGTGGTTGTAATAGCTGTGGTAATGGTAGCTTTGGCGGTGGTGGTTGTGGTAGTAGCTGTAATGATGATGATGATGGTACCTGTGGTGGTAGTGGTGATGGTAGGTGTGATGATGATGGTGGTGGTGGTGGTGGTGGTATTTGTGGTGATGATGGTGGAAGTGGTGGTAGCTGTGGTGGTGGTCCTGCTGCTGCTGATGGTAGCTGTGATGATGTGTATACCGTAAGTTCTCCCCAGGTAAATTTACCCCACGAACATTCCACCCACAAGATTTCCTCCCAAACAGTTACCCCCCATGATAAATTCCGCCAATGATAATACCCTCATCTGACAGATCATTCACTCAATGATTCCCTCATCTGACAGTTGTTTTGAGCTAAGAGATCGTTCATCCGATAACTACTCCAAGTAACAGTTGTTCTGAGCGAAGGGATCGTTAATTCGATAATTCCACCATCTAAAAGCTGTTTTTGATTCACGTTTGTTTGCCCTGCTTCCAGATAAACATGCAGTGACCTATAGAAGACTTTTTTCTACACTTCTTTATCTCCGTCCGAGTGTTCAACCTAGTGACTGTATGATGGACTTTCAAATGGCAATGCAAGATTTGTTTCACCTCAGTGTTTTCATCTGCTTCCGTTGTCGGGTGTTTGTTCCATTTGGGTCAGTCATGTTGGCGGAAAGTATGTGACATTGGTGAGCGAGTGAGATGCAATACAGACGTAAATTGCGCAATTAAAATGAAATGCTTCACTGCATTGGCTTTCTTTCTAATTGTTGATGTTGATGCATTCGGTTAGCTCTCTGATGATGATTAAGACTTCCCTGCTGAATATATTGCACATTTTGAAAATATCTGCATTGGAATTACACGGCGACGAGGTGCTTGTCGAAGGAGAGATCAGCCGCATTTTCCCATAAAGATGTGGAATGTCAGAGACTGTCAGTAGCGACCTCCCAAAGACAAACAGCGCAATAGAAGGCTTCTACAACTCTTTGCACTAATCCGTCACAGCCACACACCCAAATTTGTGGAAGCCCTGCAGGGCACTCGGTGGAGAAGACGCCATCATTCAAACAAAGATTGCCCACATCCGAAGAGGTGATGCAGTTAAGAAGTACAAAGAATACCAAACTATAAAAGCACAAATAATGAAATTGGTGTCGCGTTAAAGCAGTGATGACAAGATGGCTTTTCTGAAGATGATGGTAGTGGTAGCTTTGGTGGTGGTGGTGTTGACAGTAGCTGTAATGATGGGGTGTTGGTGGTAGTAATGGTGGTGGTGGTGGCTGTAGCTGTTCAGACACTGTTCTCGTATGGGCTAGTGCATTGTGGCCCGATTGGACCGCGAGGCTCTTGTAATATACTGTACACCTGAGATAGATAGATAGAGAGAGAGAGAGAGAGAGAGAGAGAGAGAAGTTTTATATATACACTCTGATGTATAGTACTGAAGTGATGCAACGAATAGACGATTTTAATTTCCATAAAATGGTGGTACCTGTGGTACTGCTACTGATGGTGGTAGGTGTAATGGTAATGATGGTAACAGTAACTGTGATGGTGATGGTGGTAGCTGTGATGCTAACAGTGGTGGTAGTAGCAGTGATGGTGGTGTTGGGGATGATGGTGCTGGTAGCTGTGAAGATTATGGTGGTAGTGTTGATGATGGTGGTTGCTCTTGTGGTGGTTGCTGTGGTGGTGGTGGTGGTGGTAGCTGTGGTGGTGCTGGTGATGTTAATGGTAACTATAATGATGATGGTGGTGGTGGTAGCTGTGATGATGATGGCGGTGGTGGTAACGGTGGTGGTGGTAGTGGTGGTGGTGCTAGTGGTGTTGGTAGCTTTAGTGATGGTGGTGACGATGGCAGCTGTGGTGGTGGTGGTGGTGATGGTAGCTGTGGTGGTGGTGGTGATAGTGGCGATGATGGCACCTGTGGTGGTGGTAGTGGTGGTGGTAGCTGTGATGATGATGGTGATGGTGGTTATGGTAGCTGTTCAGAAGCGACTCTCTTTTAGGCTAGTCCTTATTGGCCCTATTGGGCCGCAAAGCACATCATCCAAAGCAAAGCATGCTTAAGAGAACTTTAATTTGGAAATGTGCTGAGCAGCCAAATTAGATCGTAAAGCTCTTGTATATAATGTAAACCTAAAAAATGGCAGCAGATTCTTAATAGTTCGTGAGCCAGAACCTTAAAAACTGACTATCACTACCACCTGTAGGGTCAAATTCTATAATGTATTTTCAAATAGGTCTATGTCTCTAGTTTTGCTTTTTGTATGATAGCCATTTGAGAGTCCCAGCTTAATGGCCAATAACTGTCCCTTTCTTAAGGTAGTCAAATAAAGGTTTGCAACATCGGTAAGGATAAATGAAGATGCCATGAGAACCCTGGATAGGTAATGTGGAGTCTCAGAAACCCCAGTCCCCGAAATTTGATTTTAAAAAATATGAGCATAAAGTCTACAGATCTGTCCGTCTCATTACCTTCCTGCCTATTGATGCTCTTCATGGGTATGATGGGGTCATAGCTGTACCTGGCTCTGATTTTGCTCTATAGAGCCATTGGGGCATGTTAGACCCCAGATTACATATAATGTAACCTCAGTTGAGCCCTCTTGTGATTTTTTTATTTCAAATTGCTGTCTTTCTCCTTTTGTATACAGAAGGTCCCAACATCGGTCTACTGCAGGCCACCCAAGGAATCATGATATTAATTTTCAATGTTGCAAGATATAATTTTAAAATTTGCATACCTAAAATTTAATCATTTCTGTATAAACTTTAAAAAAATATATATATATATTTTTTTTCAATTAAACTTTATTTTTTCTGGCCCTATTTAAAGATAAGGGGTTGAATTTTTTGTGTATTGAAGCATTTTGTAATATCTCAAACGGAAGTATCTTTTTTTTTTTTTTTTTCGTGGGGTCCGTCAGACCCCACGTTACCTAATATGTAACAAAATAAAGATTACCTATCTAGGTTGTACTAGTGAAGACCCTTTACAAAAACTTATTTTGAACATTTGCAGCGGGGGCTTCATTGCTACAATGAATAATGCATTCTAGATTTGAGACTGTCTTTGGCTGCATTGATGGTCTAGGTCCATTATCTTCTACACCTATGCATTCACCACCACCACCACCTTGTTTCCATTCACTATCGATTTCTTCTGTAATCTGTTGTACTTGTTGCAGTACCTGAAAAAAATGTAAAATATAAATAAATATGGCTATAAATTTACCTATACATAGAGTAGCAAATCTTTCTTCATTTGGATCTATGCATAATTAACAAAATACAGTCATTGTAGGTCTATATAATTTTATTATGAATATATCATATTAAAAATATTAACACAATTCTGCTGCAGTAAATAACAAAACCTGAAACAATGATGATTTTTTCGGTATTTTTGGGTTACCATGAGAAACATATATCACCTTACATCGGAGTTCACAACTAAATCACAACTTTTCATAATCACAAGAAATCAGGATACAGTTTTATGCCAAATTATAGTTATTATATCTTATTTTCTGGGACAGATTTCCTAAATTTCATGAAAACAAATGTGAATTTCTACAGTTCAAGGTCAGAATGACCTTGACCTCGACCCACAGTGCATGACCTTAACTTCTAGTCAACTTCTAAACGATTCCATATGATCAGAAATAAAAAACCCTAGAATCGACTATAGGGTCATCAGAATTAGTCAAACACATCTTGAGTTGTGTCATTCACTGTATTTTGAATGGTCCAAGGCAGCCATATTTGATTACACAACTAAAGCTGTACCAGTGGCAAGGCTATCATGGGTTTTCTACTGATATGCAACACAATAACCAAATCTAATTAGGTAATGTTTTGCCCATGTGGTTGGTACCAACCAGTTGTCTGGATCATGGGCTATATTTTGCCAGAGTTTGTGGAACTCTAACAAATGAAAATCACTGTCTCATATGCTGATTTCCTCGTCTCTGTCTGTCTATCTATCTATCTATCTGTCCATTTCTCTATATATCTATATACTATCACTGAATCATTTTTCATTTCTACCTATCTCCCCACCGACAATACTATCGTTCATTCATTCTTACATTTCTTCCTACCCACCTACAGTACATGCATCTCTTCTTGTCCACCATTCTGTCTATCTTTATGTTAGTGTATATATCCTTCAGTCTATCCATCCGCCCGTTTGTCTGTATATCTACCAAGTTTTCTGTCAATCTCTGCTTAACTGTACATCAATCTATCTATCTATTTATCTATCTGTTTCTGAGCCCGTCAATTTATCTACGTGCTTTTCTTGTTGTTGACCTCTGGCCCGAAGAACCAGGTAATTTATTTTTATTTATACTGATAGATAGATAGATAGATAGATAGATCAATATAAAAGTATATAAGATTATTTTTTTGTTACGGAATCATTATTTAATTCATGCAAAAAGTAAAAAAGCAAAAACCTAAACTCAGAACATAACACTGATAAACCTAACTTACAAATCGCTACCCTAACGTAAAGCATAAAGATACCGGTAGCTAAACCACATGTAATAATCAAAAGCATGCCGACACTAATGAGTAAAATATGTCAATCAACAGAACACCATCGACTGCAAATGGATAATGCTTCTCGACATACACACCTGCACTCATCACCTGCTGACTGTCAGGCGAGGCTCAGATATTAATAGAGGTCATCAATATATGCAAGAGAACCAGATGAGTCAGGAACTATTCTATATTCGTCAACTGTTGACCTTATTAAAAAAAAACATAAACAGATGCAAAACATTTACGTATGCACAAAAAGTGAAATACTTCGCCAAAGAGAACATCATCAAGTGGAAATGCCCCAAACCTCTATATATTGGACACATGCAATCATCAACTGGTGGTTGTCAGGGGAGGCACATGGTTTAATGTAGGCGACATCAGCATAGGCTATAGAACGGTAAGAAACAAGGAATTATTCTAAGTACGTCAACTGTCAATCCTAATGAAAGACCACATTATTTACACAATTACCGTTGATAAAAAAGAAAACCAAACAAAAGACAGTAAGAAAAAAAAAATCACAAAACACGACAAATCCGGTCCTCCTCAAGAAAGCCACCACGTTATCAGCCATAACAAGATCTCCATCGCCTAAGACGGTGGAAAGGGTAAACGGGAGGTATGCTGCGGCACAGTAACCTACCTACGCACTTATCTACCTACCTCTTTTTTTTTTTCCTTAACCTTTTTTCCCATAACAAGATATGCTTTGAAAAACGCTTATAACAGCAAGAATTTTCAGTCTTTCCAAAACTTTGTGGAGGCCATAACGAGCCAAAATCACTTCGACATTTGCTCCGTCCACGGTCTCAAGTCTGTAAAGCCTCCAGACGTTTGAAAGGATTTCCTTCATTGGCTGGAAGCTTTGGCAACAAACTGGGAGATACCAGAAAATGAGAGGTGTTGTGTCGGGGTCGTGTGTGTCTTACACACACACACACACACACACACACACACACACACACACACACACACACACACACACACGTACGAGGTCTTCCCAGCTGAAGTCTCTGTCGTCATGATCTTCAGAATCATCACTACAGCATCATCATTACATTGGTTTGTTGATTTTTATTAAGATTTTTTTTTTTTTATCATGCTACAGTCGCTTGACTTTACAATGAAACAAGGCAAAAGGTTTCCTGTTAATCAGGAAAACCATTTACTATGCCGAATGATAATCATATAACCAAGTAGACGCCTAGCGGTCTAGTGGGTTTAGGCGGTCCGAACTGCCATGGATCAGAAATGGTTACATCGAAGGAATTGTTAGAATTTACTGGCCACATAATGTCACTCTGAGTCACATATCACTCCTTATTTTCTCCTTAAACATTAGCATTAGAAAGACGTACCTTGGGCTCCGTCCTCATGTTGGGTCAATAATGACGTGGATGACTGAATGAGGATCATCATCATCATCTGAGGCATCATTATTTAACCTGAACTAACGTGAAGATTTTAATAAGTGTGCAAGGTTGTCTGACTGTTTGTCTGCCTGTCGTTGGAGACGGCTAAATTCATCATCATCAACAGGAGCTTCGTCATTTTTCATCATCATTATCATAATGAGTTTGACATTCACCATAATCATCAGGATCATATTCCGTGTTACTGATGCGATCATCATTAAACCTGCGTTCGCGAAACGAGGGCGGCCATTATTCTTGGAATGCGTTAAATGGCGCCCGTGCGTACGTAAATGTGTGTGTGTGTGTGTGCGTGTGTGTGAACAAAATCATTCAAACAGCTTTTACCCGCTTATAAACAAAGTTGAAGAAAGGGTATTATGACCTTGTTTGAAAAAAGGTGAAAGATCAAGTTCATAGAGCTAAGTTATAAAATTTGATTGAGGTTTATCACCTACAGCAGTTTTTGTCCAGTTTACACCAACCTTGGTGAAACGACATTGGGAAATGGGAGAACAAAGGTACGCCACTGTCAGAACAATCAAAGGTGAAAGTCAAGATGCAAAGCCAAATTTCGGCCCACGTGTCTGCGTCTGTGAGGAAAATAAGTAAAACTACCTTGATGCGTGCAGAACCAGCCTTGGTGGATGACTACTAAACAGTCAAGGGTTTGAACTTTTTTTTTTTTTAACAATAGGTCAATGATCAAGGACACATGACAAGGGAAACTGAAATACTTTTTATCCAATTTAAATCAACCATTGTGGAAGACTTCTGGACGAGGCAAAAATAATGGGATTCGATTTGGAGACTAAGCAGTCAAAAGTTAAGGTTACAGGAAAGGTCATAGGTCAAGATCACAGAGAGAAGTCAGCTCAGTTTTGCTCTCATTTGGAACAAAGTAGGTAGAAATATTAAGGGTGAGTGAAGACTGAAATAATCGGATTCTGAGAGCATTCAGACAAATGCAAAAAGTCACCGGGACAAGTAAAATTTTCAAGAATGTTGCACTCTCTGCGTGCTCCATGATACCATTTATATTACCATGTTTTTTTTTTACCTTTTCTTTTAAAGTCTCGGTGAAGCTGAATAAAGCCTCTTACCTGTATCGAGAACAAAGTATTATATCAACAGTCTACATGGAAAGACTCAGGTGATGAACAGTAGATGATTTCCTTCTCCAGTGTATCTTAAATCCCGATGTTAACAAACCCTAATGCATTTGTACCCTAATGTTGTTTCTTAGTGTCTTAAGCTACAATTACGTTAATTGTTCTCGTGAGTGCAGAAAGACGCCAAACTGCCCGAAAGCTGAAGAAATGGGCCCCACTTTATTAATGTGTCACTTTTTGTTTGAGCTACGTCTGGATGATTATATCTTTTTAGAGTTTACATCGTGTAGTGAAAGGGTTAGAATTTGTATGTATTTCACCCCTTCTGCTTGTAAAATAGCTCCTGAGATAAACAAAATTGTCGGACGGCAGTTAGAAGGAAAACAGCTAATGAAAATGACGCCATTTTTAGTATCATGTACAATATTTAGTGTTATTAACTGCTGAGAGGCACTAAATTATTCGGCGAAACGTGGGGAAGGTGGCACTTATTTTATTGTTTCTGCTACCAAACGTAAATAAGTTCAGGAGAGGCTTTTTGAACCAGATGGGCTATGTACTGCCACATATTAATCCTTTCACAACAAGAGACATCTATATAGTTGAATACAATTATCTGGAAAAAGGAAGTAAAAACTAAAAATTCAGAAGCTATTGTTTTGAGAGAGAGAGAGAGAGAGAGAGAGAGAGAGAGAGAGAAATGGAGAAATGAATTCCCCGAGCTAGGCAACTAAGGCCATATAGCCCCGCTGGGGTTACAGGAGGACGCTACCCCTCCCGGCAATGATAGCCCCGGGCTAGGCTCGAACTTGCAACGTCCCGATCACAAGCTCAGCGAGCTACCACTGTGCTACCGCGCCCTCCAGAGAGAGAGAAAGAGAGAGAGAGAGAGAGAGAGAGAGAGAGAGAGAGAGAGGTACGGGGGGGGGGGTAGGAAAGACAGACAAACACATAGGCAGACAGGAATCTTGATGGTTAAATGATCACTGGATTCCAAATCACTAAATTTCATCGAAAAAACATTATCCTTTTCCTCCCTCTAACACACCCTCCAGATGAAGGTCAGTGCAGCCACAACTTTATACAATACGGTTAATTACCACCTCTAACGGAGTTGAAAGAGGTTATGTATTCACCTTTTTGCTTGCCGGCATCGAAAGATTTGGCAAGCATTTTGGTCAGCTCCGTATGTTTGTCTGTTTGTTTTCTGCTTCCTACAGACCACAACTTTGCGCCAGTTGTTCTGAAAAAATAATTCAGAAGGTAGATATCCATAAATTTTGGAAGCCTATTGTTTTTCATCAAAATCGGTCAATGGCCCTGGGCTGGGTGGGAGTTTGAAACCCCTCAGTGGCCGTGGGTCCGGAAATCATCGGCACCCAGTGGCCGTCCCTGGCACCATTTTTTCAGATTTCGAAAATCGATTATTTTCTTACTATAATGAAGAGAAACGTCTGGCTCTCCTGGCAATGCAATTTTTAGCTTCCCAAACACATCTTGTTCCTCGCAATGAAGAGCTAACCTTTTGCCAAATGACTGCCTACACGCCGTGAAAACTATGCAGACAAGAGGGGAGAAGAAAGGAAGGAGTAGTGGGGGAGATCAGTAAGTGAAAGGGACAAGCAAAATGGAGAGAAGAGGGGAGTATACTGTATATCTGGCAAGCGCTCTGCCTGTGGCAGTTATGTCTGTCTGTTTGTCTGTCCGGAAGATATATCTAAACGTTATTGTTGGATTTCAGTACAATTTTGAGGATACGTAGGTCAATGGCCAAAGATAAATTTTGATGGTGATCTGAGTTCGAGTCCTGTTTCACGACTGTTTTTTGTGTTTGGCCACAAGATATCTTAAAAAAAAAAAGAAGAAGAAGAAAAAGAAGAAGAATATTGAAGGCTTTCGATGATGTTTTGTGGATGTGTGGGCCATGAGCCAGGGGAGAATTGATTAGATTTTGGTGTGAAAAGAGTTGTCTGGTATAGACGCTGGCAGAGGTATGCGCTCCCTGCATGCTGTAGTCTTGTGTTTAGTGTCTTGTACGTTATTCTCGTTACTGCCTGATGATGTTGGCAAGTACTGAAGTGATTTTTCATAGTAAAGAAATGAAGAAATTCTCTACCCGATCACTTGTGTTATGCAAAAAAATGTAAGCAAAATATAATAACATGGTCAACAACAATTTTCCTCTAAGGGTACTTATGAGTGCTGTTAGTACAGTTTTTTTCATTCTGACACCAAATATGAAACAAAATTTTCCTATCTGACTTTGTTTTATTGTGACGCAGTGTTCATACGTTCTTCAGTTAGCACAATCACGGGATACCAAATTAATTACGTAACTAGAACGGCACTCAGTATAGCGCATACCTCCGCCAAGGCCCAACATGCAGTTCGTTTTAATTCAGTCAGGTCTAATCCAATGTGGAAAAAGACTACCCGGTACCTCCCTATAAAAGCAAATTTACATCTACTAATTCGGAAATTTATATGAATCCGCGCCAAATTGTACACATTCGTAGATACCAACATCCTAAATATGCCTGATTTTTTTTCATCAAGATCTATGTAATATTCACTGAAAAATTTACGAAGATGTCGAGAAACGCCCTATCTCGCAATGTTAAAGTGAAAAAAAAAAAAAAAAAAATCTGGATCCGCACCTTTATACGGATCCGCACCAAAATTTAATGGAGTCTATTCTGGGCCAAGGCCCATTCTTCTAGTTTCGTGGAAATCCGTCCAGTAGTTTTTGTGTAATCTTGTTCGCAAACCAATCGACAAACAAACAAAGCAACGGCCAGGGGTAAAAACATAACCTCCTTGGCGGAGGTAATAATTTTTTAACCGTAACCAGAACATTTTCTGTAAAATTGGTACAAAATCTTCCTTAGGGGAGAAAGGTCTGATAATGCGAGCAGGAAAAATTTGGTCAGAACAGCAGACTACGGACAGGGGTGAAAACATAACCTCCTTGACGGAAGTAATAATTTTTTAACCTCAACCAGAAAATTTTCTGTACAGTTTGTATAATTTCTTCCTTAGGGGAGAAAGATCTGATAATGCAAGCAGGATAAATTTGGTCAGAACAGCAGACTGTGTAGGTTGAAACGTGTTTAGACCTGTTCAGACATGACTAGTTCCTGTGTGTAGAGCAGCTCAAAGTCAACCTGCTTGTAGGTGCCACAGTTTGAATTTCTAGTGTGTGCACTGTTCCCTTATTAAGCACTATTATTTTTTCACTGCATCTGGTCTGGTCAGCTGACCAGGTCAGGTGCGGGGAAGGGGATAGGTCCATTATGATGTGGCAGGGGTAAACCAGCTCTGCTGTCGGACCCTGCTGCGGATGTCGCTGGATTTCACTGAGCAGTTGACACTCGTGCGGTGTGGTGTGGTGAGAAGTGTCCCTTCTCCCCTTAGAGGCTGAAATACAAGTAAATGTGTGTGGGTGGATGAGTATTTTGGCGAGTGTGTCGTCCTGCCTTGGCTACCATCCATTAGAGGGGAAACAGCCCAGATAGATAGATAGATAGACAGACAGACAGATAGATAGACAGATAGATGGAATTTCTTACACCAATGTTGTGCTCATTTAGATGCTTTGTCCCGCCGTGGAACTGTCTTAATCATCCAAATTCCGTCTGCTAAATCCAAGAAACAGAGCTTTGCATCAGTAGTAAAAAAAAGGTTGTAAACTAATTTTCGAATGTGAAGTGCGTAATTAAGACAAAAGTTGGGCCCCTCATGTATATTGTTTGGCATGTACGAGACTACTAACAGCATGGGTAAACGGTTCACGTCCCACACCAGTTGCTGTTCAAGCGATCTGGAGGGAACCCAAACATCACAAAACAGACTGCTATTTCTGTCTTGTAAGTACAAAAGGGATCACTTCAAAAGCAAAGAGCTTAGTGAAATACTCTAATCTGCCATTTGCAATGTGATCAGTTCCCCACAGAGCTGAACTTCCAGAATCAAATCCATCAGAGAATGTAACTTTAAGTGATGAGAAATCTAACGAAGCTGGAGTAGCCTATATCCAAAGGGAAAAAACGGAATTTCTGATCCAACATTTCTGGCTACCTGTACTTCCAATGGAGCAATTTAGTCACAAGGAGATCTGAATTACCTTGTTCGTGTTTTGTATTTATCTGAGAAGCAGGCTAAACTTTTGTTTCAGGATTAAATTGTTGGAATCTACTGCAGCGTGATACTAATGTTTGTTTGTTTGTTTGTTTTTTTTGCTGCCGCATTTGTCATTTCAAAGAATGTTTCTGTCAAGTGGATGGACTTGTGTTTTATAAGGATGTTAATTCAGTCATGGGGGATCTTGGTCACGAACGCAGTGTGGACGAGTGGCACTTGTTCATTGACTCCTCAAAAGTCAGGTTGAGAGCGGTCCTTCTTCATAACGAAAATATATATCCTTCTTTATCTATTGCACATGCTGCAAACATGAGTCGTACAACAACATGAAGTTGCTTTTAGAAAACAGTTTAATATTAGAAATACAAGTGGAATATCTGCGGAGATCTAAAGTCATTGCTCTTTTGCTATGGTTGCAGCTAGGTTAAACAAAGTACTGTTGTTTTTATGTGAATGGGACAGTAGGGACAAGCAAAAATACTATATTCAGAAGAATTGGCTTAAAAGTACCTCACTTGTCCCAGGCAAGAAAAATGTTGTGAACAGTCTACTTGTTGACCCAGATAATATGTACCTTCCTCCTTTGCACATAAAGCTTGAACTTATGAAAAGCTTTGTTAAAGTGATGGATGAATGCAAACTTGCTCCACATACCTGAGAAATAAGTTTCCCCAGAATAGTAATGCCAAGATTAAAGGTCAGTGGCGCACTAAGGGGAGGTGGGTGAGGGCGGACGGGGGGAGGCGGCCTTCCACGGGTGACAACCATTGGTGGGGGATGCCATTTAGCAGAATGGTAACATTTTCGTTTCAGTGTTTCAAGGTTTTTAGTATTTCTATCAGAAACTAGACCGAAAGTAAATGATTCTACGTTGCTTAGTTTTCATTTAACCTGAATTCTGAAACTGCCATAAAACTATTTTTAAAAATATCTTGTATGACAGTGTCTTTTTGAGGAACGATTCACGAGCTTAATCGAGCCAAAAGTTTTGGCCTACATGTTTTATTGTAGATCTACAGATTTTAAGATATATTTCTGATTGTCAGATTCTGCTAGTTACAGTACATCATTACATGTGTTTATTGTAATTTTTGCTTCTTTTTCCGCACGGTTGATGAATTATTGGAAATATAAAACTTAATTATATATTTCAAACATTTTCTTTATTAAAATCCATGAAAAAGCCATTGCATGGTTTAAATATTATGATGGTGAAATTGTGTCCGTAGATTTCGTGCGTGTATGTGTTTGATCCTGAGTACCCGACTGTAAACATGGAAAAGTGAAGCTGCCATGTCTTGTTGATGGATGGTCAGTGTGTGCTGCTTAACACACTATTAACTCTCTCCAGCATTACTGGACTTGCATACAGATATGCCTACAGATATCGGCTTCTGGCTGTAGGTATGGATGAGATACTTTTTGAAAAGATTAATTGCTCAGTCGCTCTTAGCTGTTACCGAGTGACACTTACCTGTACGTACCGATGAGAGGTGCTTTAAAATTAAATTTTACTGATATCCTGTTCGTGCATCAGAGCTATTTTGCTATATATAATTTCAACAAGGGTAGAAGCTGACAGTAAACGCATAAGCTTGTGGGGACTCCCTAAATTACAAATGTTTTGGATACTTTAGGGCTTCATTTCTCCCAGGGGAAAAAATCGGTACTGGAGGGAATGGTTGTAAATACTGTGGTGAAAATTATATACCTTACCGAGTTAGAAGGTGGAGAAAAGCAAAGTTGGCAAAAACAAGCGGGATACAGTAGATTAGGTAAATGAGTTTGTGAGAAAGATAAGGAAAGGAAATTACAAGAGATCGAGCTGACTGGATGAATTTTGTGCAGAGTTCATGACTACGGTTGCACCCCTTTTGAATGTCGTCAGATTGACTATTCAGTAGGAAAATGTTAAAATCAAGGTCGTGATGAAAACTTTTTGGCCTAACTTAGAAGGTGGAGCCATGATTCTAGGGGTTTATTTATTAGTCATTACAACAGTAAGTATACATTCAACAAGCATGCAACACATCACTTACATATTTGAGCAACTCACATCTTGGCCTGTGGCATCATCAAGCCTCTATAAAAGGCTCACTATTTCTCCCTCCTCGAAGAGTTTCAGCTAAAGAAAATATATATATATATATATATATATATATATATATATAAGCAATCGACTTGTTGCTTGAAAAGCGCAGCCGTATAAGGAATAGGAACACTAGCGTAGGTATGATCCACATCATGTATGTTTCTGGCCAACGTTTCGAAACATACACGTTTCATCATCAGAGCCTGTACACAGGAAACAGCACCATTAAAACAAAAGAGAAACAATAGTAAACATATGTACCTAAATATTATTTTGTTGTAAAAAAAAAAAAAAAAGTGAGAGGTGCTGAAAAAAAATGAAAACAAAGAGTTTGAAGATAAAAGTAAAGACGGCGATATCAGCAATGTAATATAAATTTGTAGATTAATATGTATGCCTAGACATGCCGGTAATAATCCTAGTGTAAAATATATTCTAAAAACCACTAATTTAAATACCTAATAGATAAAATAAAACCAGAATTAACAACAAACCTGATTAAAAGCAAAGTACCTGAGCACTGGCAGATGGAGGGCCTCTCAATATATGTATAGTGTGACTGCATAATTGTTCGATCCTCCTCACCTGAAATTCTGCCCAATACTGAGAACATTGTCGCCGCGATGGGATGATCATAATCTAATGAGTGATTTCTAATGGCGGAAAATTGAGGTTTTGTTATTCGAGCCCCTGTTTGGACAGACTGACCAAAATGTTCTGCAATACGTGATTTTAAGTGCCTCCGTTTTGCCAGTATACGATGCCTTACAGCTGCTGCACGTAAATTCATTTACAAGAGACGACTGAAGATCACATGGAATTTTGTCTTTGATTTTCAAGAAACTACCAACTGTATTATTAGTTCTGAAAATTACTCTGACTGTTATCTGGGGGAAAAATTCACGAAGTGACATTGTGAGTTTCCTTCGGACAGTACATATATATATATATATATATATATATATATATATATATATATATATATATATATATATATATATATATATATGTGTGTGTGTGTGTGTGTGTGGAGAGAGAGAGAGAGAGAGAGAGAGAGAGAGAGAGAGAGAGACATTATTGTTCAGGAAAAGGGAGACGATCAGAGTAGACCAACATTATGAAGCGAAATCGCACCAGCGGCTTTCAGAAAAGAAAAATAAAGATAGCAAGGGCAAACTAAACTAAAGCAATGTCTGGCTGTGTTCTGAAGTAATTGACACCTTCAGCATCAAGTGATACAAGTGAAGAACCTGATGAATCAGAGGGGCATTTTAAGGCCACATCTTTAATAGGATATTTATTTGAAAGGGATGAAGAATTGGAAGATAAGTCCTCTTCAAACTTTGAGAGCAGTGGAACTGATGAAGAGGAAGCGGATACTAGCAGAAGTAGACATCAACAAGAGGGAGAATCGGAGTCTAATTAAGAAGAGAGTGGAACTGTTAATGTATTATATCTTCCTGGCATAATCCTGTTCCATATGACTTAAAGCAGATATTGTCAAAAGAGAAAGTAAAACATTCCAAAATAAGGATGGACCATTTAGTGCAGTTCATTGACAAGGAGATAAATTAAAAGGGGAGACTGGTCAGTTGACAACTGCATGGTTCTATAAGGCTCTGCCAAATGGTGAGAAAGTTTTAAGGTCCTGGAAGGTTTACTTTCCATTTAAGGAATATTTGTTTTGTTTTTGCTGCAGGCTGTTTGCTCATAATGACAAAATATAAAATGGGACATCCAGTCTTGTCAATGAATGTCTAGCTTTGTTTAAGCTAACCCAAAAGATATTTGACCATGGGTCTTCCAATGAGCACCTCCCGCCTAGAGAAATGGAAGACCTTGGAAATAGGGTTGAAATTTAACAAAACTGTTGACCAGATTCAATAAACAGCAATGAACAACGAGAAAAAGATATAGGGGGAGGGGGAATTCTACACTGTCTCCTTGATTTTATTTTGTTTCTTTCTTAACAGAACCTTCCTTTTCGTGGTCACAAGGATCTCATCAAGAAATAGGTGCAATTTCCTGGAGCTGGCAGAACTGCTGTCAAATTATGAGCCCGTTTTAAATGAACATTTGGTGAAGGTTAAACATGCTATTCCACCTGGGAGGAGAATAGCCTCATATTTATCTCCTAGGATTGAGACTGAGTTCACCTGTCTTTTGGGAATCATGTTGTGGAGAAATTAGTGGCTGATATCAAGAAAGCAAAGTATTTTAGAATTCATTTTGACAGCACTCCTGACGTTTCCCATACTGATCAGATGTCTGAAGTGATAAAATTTGTCCACCTTGAAGGTAACAGTTGAACTAAGAGAGTCATTCTTGGGCTTTTTCTCTGTTGCTGGAAAAACTGCTGCTGCGCTCATTGACGATATCCTGAATCATTTGAAGAGTGGTGGACTAGACATAAGCATGTCACATTCAAGGCTATGGTAATGCTGCTAATATGGCTGGAATTAATGGTGGTGTTCAGACAAAGATCTATCTATCTATCTATATACCTAGACTGCTTCCCCCAAGGAAAGGGAGGTAGACGAGACAGGACGACACACTCCCAATTTACTCATCCGCTCAAACACGTTCATTTGCATCTTAGCCCCAAAGGGGAGAAGGGACAGATCCTCACCGCACCACACCGCACGAGAGTCAACTGTGCAGTGCAATCAGTGACATCCGCACCAGGGCCCGACAGCAGAGCTGGTTTACCCCTGCAACTTCATAATAGACCAATCCCCTTACTTGCACCTGACCTGATCAGCTGATCAGACAATTGCAGGAGAATATCCCCTCAGGGCTGCATCATCATTTATTCACTCACAATGTCTTTACATTCATTTCTATCATGCACAGCCACTCTTCCCTGCTCAACAGACATCCCTCTCGCATCCAATGCTCTCTTCAAACTGTCCATCCCTCCTATTCATGGTCTTCCTCTCAGCATTACACCTCTCACATAAGATCTAGTTATCTTTTTCACCAATCACTCAATATCCATGCTCTCTATATGCCCAAACCATTGCAACACCCTCTGCTCAACTCGATCAGCCATCTCCTGAACAACTCCAGTTCTCCTTTGCACTTCATCATTTCGCACTCGGTTCATACGCGTCACTCCACACATACTTCTCAGACCCCTCATCTCCATTACATTCAAAGTTTTCCTCTCTGCTACACCCATATTCCATGTTTCAGCCCCATATAACGCAGTCGGTACCACAGCACCCTCATACAGCCTTCTCTTTACATCCATTCTAAGCGAATAACATCTAAACATTTTTTTCATTCCTCCCAGCACCTTTCCTTCTTCATTCATTCTAAACTTCACTTCTGCATCTATTCTTCCATCCACAGCAACATGTGACCCTAAATACTTAAAACACTCTACCTTCTCAAGCAACTCAACATTCAAAACTATATTCATCCTCCTACCATCTACAAACCTCTTTCTCTTCATCACTTTACTCTTATTCTCATTTACTTTCAATTTCCTCCTTTCACACACCCTTCCAAACTCCTCTACCAACTGTCTCAATCTCTTCTCTGAATCAGTCACCAGTGCAGCAGCATCTGCAAACAGCAGCTGCTTCAGATTCCACTCTCTACCATCAACATTCACCAGACTCAGACCTTCGCCTAGCACTCTTGCATTCACCTCTCTTACAACACCATCCATATAAATATTAAACACTATGGCGACATCACAGATCCCTGCTGCAGCCCCACTCTAACGGGAAACCAATCACTCACAGTATTTCCCACTCCCACTCTTACACACGCTCTGCTATTCATAAAAAAACTTTTCATTCCTTTTAACAACCTACCATCAGGTCCATACAATCTTAAAAAAGTCCACAAAGCCTCCCTATCAGTTCTATCATACGCTTTCTCTAAATCCATGAACGCCCAAAACACATCCTTACTTCTCGCTAAATACCTTTCACACATCTGTCTCACAGCAAACACCTGATCCACGCATCCCCTTCCTCTCCTAAAGTCACACTGCTCATCAACAATCACTTCCTCTGTACCCTCTTTAACTCTCTTAATTAACACTCTGCCATGCACCTTACCTACAACACTCAACAGACTTATACCCCTAAAGCTAGTACATTCTTACAAATAACCCTTATCTTTATACATTGGGACCACACGAGCACTTGTCCAGTCAACTGGCTCAATCGGTAGAGAGCTGGCTCGCAGTCCTGACGGACCCGGGTTCAAATCCCGCTGAGGCAGGGAACAGTTTAAGGATTTGAATTTCATAAATCAGACTTTACTGATCTACCAGAAGACCCGCCGACATGTCGTAGAAATACCCCCGCTAATACCAATACATCAGTCCTACATGAGACAGCCCTAGCATGTATTCAGTATGGACGATGGGTTTTAGCGCCAAAGTGGTGACATGTAGAGGTGTGCGGTACGTAGAAGGACTACCGGGCCTTGAAATTAGGCTGTGAAGCCTATGCCCAGAGTCGGTCACATAAAAAAAAAAAAAAAAAAACTGGCACCATACCTCTCACAAAACACACATTCAACAATCTTACTGACTACGCAACAATAATTGCTCCACCACCTGTCAGGCATTCCACAACACACCCATCCATACCTGCAGCATTCTCTGTTTTCATCTCCTTTACTGCCTCCTGCACTTCCTCCTTCGTGATCAAAGAAACATTCAACTCTTCCAACACATTTATTCCTTGCTCTCTTCCATGCACCACAATCTCAGCCTCCCTTTCCTCCTCTACATTTAACAATTCTTCAAAATACTCCGCCCATCTCTTCCTTACTGCATCCATCTCATTTAGCAACCCTCCATCCTCTGCTTTTACTTGCTCTTCCTTCCCAGACTCTCGTTTTCGCACCCTTTTCACCTCCTTCCAAAACATTTCCTTATTCTGTTGAAAATTCTCAGTCAATCGCCTACCCAACCTCTCATCTGCTGCCAGTTTAGCATCACGCACAGCCCCTCTCGCCCTATTCCTCTTTTCCTTATATCTCCCATATGACACCTCATCCTTCCTCTGCAGCCACACTTCATATGCACGTCTCTTCTCAGCCACAGCCATACTTCCTCGCACAACCATTAATTAAAGAAATAAATCGAAAAGCTTTATGTTCTGCCTTGTGCAAATCATTCCAAAATCTTTATGGGGTACACTCATTTGGGAGCATTGCTCCAAGTGTGACTTTCTTTGGAACCTTAGAAAGAATTTATTCCTTCTTTTTAGTCTCAACTCATCGATGGAACGTGTTGGAGATAATGGATCGAACAGTGAAAAAACTTTCCCAAACCAGTTGGAGTGCTCATCACGACCCTGCGAAGCCACTGAAAGTGAATTTGGAAATTGATCGCCCCTGAAGCATTGTATGATCCAAAGGAAACTAGATACAAGAGGATCAGCTCTTATTTTACTGTTTGCTGTATGTGATTTTCATTTTTTAAGTTACCTTTCTTTTTGTGTGAAGAAGTTTATCTCACACAAAAGTATTGACAGACATTAGGAATTTATCCTTGAAAAATGCACTGTGAAACTTCAATATTTAAAGCTGTTGCTTCAAGTTCAGTGGATTGATATGGAGAGGACCATCCGCCATACAACTACAAAGTGTAAGGAAATGGGCATTTCCATGGAAAGAAGAGGGGGGATAAGGTACACAAAACGAATGTCAATAGAGATGGCAAGAGATGCTGTCTCACACTGCCAGAGGAAGTGAAAAGGACTATGTTTGAGCACATACTGTAGATAGATTCTGTCATGAATTAGATACACGTGAAAAGGGAATGGGGAATATTCTCTATGCAATCGCTTTTATTCAGCCAAACTCTTTTGTTGTTGCAACTGAAGAATAACTTGAGAGGTTTATTCCAAAACTGAGCAAGATCTTTCACGAGTTCTGTGATGAAGACATCAGAGTAGAAAATGGATGACATTGGAGGCACATGAAAGCTGTCAAAATCAACTTCAATGAACCCAAGAAGTGGACAATCTTGCGGTGTTTAGAGTTTGTTGCGAAATAGGATTTTTTGGAAGCTCTGCTTAGTTTGTTCTTGCACCTGAGGATATTTTTAACTACAGGTATTTGTGTCTGTTGCTTAATGTGAAAGGAGTTTTTATAAAATGAAACTAATAAAAAACTACCTGCGCTCAAACATGAGCCAGACCAGGTTGTCGAACGTGACTTTTCTCTCAGTTGGGTATGTGTATGACCAAAAGGGGTGCAGGGAACAGCATGGTGGACTAAAGAGGTGAGAGAGGCTGTGACACAAAAGAAGAAGGCATATAGTGAGTGGATGAGAAACAGAGGCGTGGAAAAAATTGAGACACGGAAGAGAGTAACATGTACAGTAGAGAGGAAGAGAGAGGTGAAAAGATTAGTAAGAGAGAGTAAGAAGAGAGTGGATGAGAAATTTGGAAGAAACTTGAGTGTAAAGTGGAGGGAATGTAAGAAAATGTTCTGGAAAGAGCTAAAGAAAGTTCGACAGAAGTTAGCTGGGGAGTGAAAGATAAAAATGGTATATTACTAGTGGAGATGGGAGAAAAAGTGAGCAGATGGAGAGAACATTTTATGGAATTGTTGAACATGGAGAATGAGGGTAATGCAAGTATAAGTGGCTGGGGAATGGCTGGAATGAGGAGGGGTGTGAGAAGAGAGGAAGAAATCAGTAGGGTGGAAGTTGTGGAAGCAATGAAGAAAGTTAACATGGGGAGAGCCCCAGGAATTGATGGAGTGTGTGGTGAAATGCTGAAGCATGGGGAAGAGATAGTAGTAGAATGGATGTGGAAGATGTGCAGATTGGCCTGGGAAGAAGTAGAGTCCCGGAGGATTGAAAGCCAGGTATAATTATTCCCCTGTTCAAATGAAAAGTGGAAAAAGAAGTGTGTGGTATTCAAAGGGGCATTTGTCTTCTTAGCGTAATAGGAAAGGTATATGGTAGGATACTTATTGACAGAGTTAGGGAAATAACAGCGGAATTAGTTGGAGAAGAACAGGGAGGTTTTAGGAAGGGATGAGGTTGTGTAGATCAGATATTCATTCTTAGATCTTTAGTGGAAAAGTTTTTAGAGAAGGGAAAGAAGTTGTATGCGGCCTTCATGGATTTGGAGAAAGCATATGACAGGGTGGATAGACAAGGATTGTGGAAAGTATTAAGAATATATGAAGTAGATGGGAAGTTGCTGAATGCCGTAAGAGTATGTATGAGGGTGCTAAGGCTGCAGTGCGTGTGGATAGTGAACTGAATGAATATATCTATTTGAAGGTTGGATTGACATAGCTATGTGTCATGTCTCCATGGTTGTTCAATCTGTATATGGATGGGGTTATAAAAGAGATACAAGGTAGGGCAGTGGATGTTGGAGCGGCCCTAGTAAGAGAGAGCAGTGTTTGGAAACTACCGGTAATGTTGTTTGCAGATGATACTGTGTTGTTAAGTGAAGACAAAGGGGAGCTGCAGGGCTTGGTGAATGAGTTGGGAGAGTGTGTAAGAAACGGAATCTAAAGGTGAATGTAGGGAAGAGTAAAGTTATGGTCTTCGAGAGAATTGAAGTCAGTGAATGTACAGTGAGTCTGGATGAGAAGGAAATGAAAAATGTGAGTGCGTTTAAGTACTTGTGTAGTGTGATGAGCAAGGATGGAAGTTTAGAGGGTGAAGTGTTTGATGGGGTGCACCATGGAAGAAAGGTTGCGAGTTCCTTGAAAGCAGTGATAAGAAACAGAGAAGTGAGCATGGAAGTGAAAATGTTATTACATGAGAGTATTGTGATACCAACTCTAAAGTATGGAAGTGAAGCTTGGACTTTGTTGGAGGGACGGAAGTCAAGAATGAGAGCAGTGGAAATGAGTTATTTGAGAGGAGCATGCGGAGTCACATGGAGAGACAGACTGACAAATGAGGAAGTGAAGGAGCGTTGTGATGTGGATGTGGATGTGATAGGAAGCGTTAGGAGAAACACTCCGAGTGGTTTGGACATGTGGTGAGGATGGAGAGTGAGAGACTGACTAGGAGAGTGTATGTGAGTGAAATGGAGGGAGGGAGAGGGAGGGGGAGGCCAAGGATGAGATGGAGGGATGGAGTGGAGAGGTATATGAGAGAAGGGGGTGTGCGCTGGGAGTAGGGCAATGAAATGGAGGGGGACAAGGCGACATGGAGGCGATTTGTTTGTGGCCACTCCTTACGGGATTAAGGCGTCTGGCAATGGATAAATAGATAGATAGAGTAATAGTATGCTAAGAAAATTATTTTTCAAGATGTAATTGACTATTTTGCTGATGTTAATGCTAGAAGACAGAAAGTTTGAGAGTGAACTGGTAACTGTGATTCTTCATTTATCTCTTCCTCCTCCTCCTCTTCTTCTTCTTCTTCTTCGTTTTTTTTTTTAATTTCTAGTTTAGATCTACTTCTATTTCATCTTCTCGTTCTCCATTTCCTACTCCTCCTCCTCCTTCTCCTCCTCCTTCTCCTACTCCTCCTTCTCCTCCTCCTCCTTCTCCTACTCCTTCTTCTCCTCCTCCTTCTTCTCATCATCATCATTGGCAAACTGACAGTGGCATGCATATAAATGTCATAAGTTTTAATTTTCGTCCTAAACCCAGCAGACTGATAATTCACTGGTGCTTCCAAAAACGTAAAATTTAACTCGGGCACTGGTACCAGATGAACATCTCTGAGACTCAAGAAAAACCTGTGACTCTTGTGGTATGTATTAGTAATTTATAAACGACTTCATGCATAAACTTGTTTTATCGAGCCTAGGCTAAACTGCCAGGTAATGTTGTACTAAATCATGAATTTTGTTGAGGAATTTTCGTTAAAATGAAAGAATTACAATCACATATTGTATGCCATCATAGGATGTGGGTATAATTCTTGTATACGAACAGTTCACGGTTTCCACTATCTGAGTAAATTACGATATATTTGGGGGAGGCGGTGGAAGAATCGGTAGAGAGAGAGATGGCCTGCAATCCTAATGGATCCAGGTTCGAATCCCGGCTGGGACAGGGAACAGTTTAAGGATTTGAATTTCATAAAAAGCAGACTTTTCTGATCTTCCAGATGACCGCCGACATGTCATAAAAGTACCCCCGCTAATACCAGTACACCAGTCCTGCACGAGACAGCCCTAGCATGTATTCAATATGGATGGTGGGTGTTAGAGCCGAAGTGGTGACATGCGGAGATGTAGGAGGACTACTGTGCCCCAAGGAAGACCACTGGGACTTGGGAATAGGCCCTGAAGCCTTTGCCCAGAGTCGGACACGCAAAAAAAAAAAAAAAAAAAAAAAAAATTATTGTACCGCTAGTGCTGAGTCTTGAAATTACAGTGAAATACATCCTATTAGTCCGGTAGTTGCTGAATAACTTTTGAAGACAAAATATATCTCAGTATTCTCCTAAATACCTTATCTCTGCATTATACGACAAAACTTATGAAATTCTGACAAATGTTAAATATCCTGGTATCTTTTGAGAAAATGTGCCACATACTGTTGAATTACTTTTTATTCTTCAGTCAAATGTAAATCAGTATTCTACAAACTGCTTAATAACACTGTAAGTTGCATAAACTGTAAATTAATATTCCACTAAATGATTAATAATTTGGAAATAACTACAGTATTACAGTAACTCAGTAGTCCACTAAATAATGATTCAATGTAGACTTTGCGATAATGTATAACTAAATATTCGGATAAGTGCCGATTCTCTCTATAATTAAGCATCAAATGTATCTTAGTACTCCGTAAAATGTTCAATCTCTTTGTAACCTGTGACAAAATGCAGTTCCACGTTCCAGTAAATATTGAATGTCTCTGGTTACAACAGATGGTCCTAATAATTTTAATTTTATACTGCATAATATATATTTGTTTCAGCGAGCAGCATACGAATACTGAATTACGCTTTTTCTTACTGGCAAGTAAATCAGTGTGACAATTGTATAATTGTAATCATGATCCGACTTCCAACCAACAATACCGATTTAATATTAACTAGAACATAATGAAATGCTTTGACTTTTCGCATTATCTATAATATCTCATATCATTACTCTATACAGCACTAGAAATGAAATGTCGCCTTCTCCAGTCCATAGTCTGTAACTCTTTGCTGTTAATCATATTCTTTTACAATAACTTGCCAAAAATAGATAATATTTTATCTCACTGTGGGTCACTGGCATAGTCCAGATGAACCAGTATTGTTACATGTTTAGTCGTGCGCATAATTATCGATACACTTCGTTACAATAATCAATGAAATAGCGAGCAGTCGCTTTCGTAACCTATTATTGTGTTCTTCGGAGCCCAAGAAGCTTTGAAGAACACTGTCAAACAGTCTTATAAATGAATTGCATCGACGTTACTGCCCGCAACTTTACCAAAGGTCGGGAACCCTAAGTTAGAATATTATACCGGTAAATGCTGAATCTTTTAAAATAAAATGCGACGTTTAAAATTTCTTTGTAAAGCGCAGAAACAAGGAGTGAAAGCTTGGGTAATTACTCGTCGCGAGGACACGACAGAAAATTGAAGTTATGAATGGAAAGCGAAGCGGAGAGAGAGAGACAATGGGGTAGTGAAAACCCGCAAGGGAAATTGGAGAGGAGAGGGAGAGAGAGAGAGAGAGAGAGAGAGAGAGAGAGAGAGAGAGAGAGAGAGAGACCTGATCAAAAGAAACAGAAAGTCTTTAAGAAAAGGTAAAGGAGACAATTCGGTCTCCGGTTAAATGACTACTCGTGGAAATCGAAAGGCACAGTCTAAGACCGTCTTGGAAAACCAAATAGCTGAGGATATATTCCTACCGTCTTTAGTTATGTTTTTTTTCTTCTCATGATTTACCTTATTCGAACCCTGGTTGTTAAAGGTTTGTCAAGCCTTGAGGTGTGAGTAATTGTTCAGAGCCAAGGAGAGCAGAAATTAAGTAAATTTGGGTGGGGAACGCCCACCATTCACCGACATGATGTCCTGCTGCAATTAAGTGGCTCCATTGCGAGACAAACCAAAATTTTACCTGTAACCCTGGAAAACAATTACTACGTTGAGTGGCAACCATGATATAACCTAATGAAGCTCCAGTGATTCAAGGTATTCCTACCGGATGGAATCGGCAATGATTAATACGTGAGGGCTGATTAGGGTTTGTTTCTCACAAAATGATCAACCTTGCCATAAATTTCTGGAACTGACTAGCCTAGGTCTAGGTTTCTGTATTCCTTGTGGGACAATATACGTTTTGATGCTGGGTAAATGGAGGAAAATAAACTTGGAACTACTGAAATTGGGAATTAAATACATTAGGAATGAAAAAGAGTTGGAAATAAGTCAAGTAGGGGAATAATTAAGTAGACAATATGGTGGGAATTAACTAAAGCTGAAATTCAGTAGTTTAAGAATTATATAGACAGGAAATGAATAATGCAGGGTTTACATAAAGCAGTAATAAAAGAAATGGCAGATTCATAAAGGGCCAAAGTAGGAGAGGAGTTAGAATCAGTGAAGTGGAATGAAATTGATCTGGACAGCTTGTGGAATGTATATAGGGATTACTTAGTTAGGAATGCTAAAGCAGTGTGTGGTGTGGCAAGAGTACCAACAAAGAAGAAAGGTACGGCATGATGGGATGACAAGGTTAAGAGAGCAGTGGAGGAAAAGTGGAAGAATTGGCTAGAGTGAATACAGCACAGTGGTTCAGTTGAAATAAGAACTGAATATACTGAAATTAAGAAGCACGTAAAGAGACTAGTGAAGAGGAAAAAGAAGGAGGTAAATGATGATTTAGGAAAAAGAATAATGTAAATTATTCTGACGGTAGGAAGTTATTCTGGATAGAGGTGCGGAAATGTAGAAGTGACAGTGGAAAGACATGTGAGTGTGAAGGATGTAAGTTGTAGATTAATAACCCATGGGAATGAAGTAAGAACCAAATGGAAAGAATATTTTGAAAGTCTGATGAATGCGAATGGGGTAGCAAAACGACTGTTAACGTGATTGATTTGAGGGATGTACAGAGAAGGAATGCAGTGCCAGGAGAAGTAAGACTCACACAGATGAAGAACGATGTGAAGCGGTTGAAAAATGGGAATGAAGCTGGGTTTGACGAAGTGTATGCACAGATGATTAAGTGTAGTGGAAGGAGCGGAATGAAGTGCTTGTTAGAGAATTGTAAGGAGGCATGGATTAGCGAAACTGTGCCAGTAGAGTGGAAAAAGGCAGTGAGTGCGCCTCTGTACAAAATAAACGTGAGCAAAGTGATTGCAAAATCATCGTGGCATAAGTATATTGAGTGCAGCAGGGAAAGTATATGGAAATCATTTTACAGAGAATACGAGAGAGAGAACTGAAGTCCTTGTGAGCGGCGAACAGAGTGGCTTTAGGAGTGGCAGAGGAAGTGTGGATCAAATATTTGCAGGAAGACAGACAGTGGAGAAGTCGTGTGAGAAAGGCTATGAGATGTTTATGGCGTTTATGGATCTGGAAAAAGCATACGGCAAAGTAGAAAGAGAAGGATTGTGGAAGGTTTTGCATATGTACGGTGTAGATGGTTAGCTGCTGCCGGTAAGAGTATTTATGAGGCTGTTGAGGCATGTGTAAGGGTAAATGGATATCTAACTGATTTGTTCACGATCAATGTCGGCATGCGACAAGGTTGTGTGATGTCCCCATGGTTGTTCAGTATATATATATATATATATATATATATATATATATATATATATATATATATATATATATATATATATATATATATATATGGAGTGATGAGAAATAAAAACACGAGTAATGGGGAGGGGGATGGATTTGGTAATGAATGGTGATGAATATCTATAATTTGTTGTAATCTGATGATGCAGTCTACTTGAAAATACTGGACAAGAGTTTGGTACACTAGTGCAGAGTTTTGTAGATGTATGTGAGCGTCGTGTAGAAAAGAGTAAAATGATGGCTATTGCGTGAGAAGGTGAGTCCTCGTGTGATGTTACAGTGAACGGAGAGAGACTAGAATTGGTGAAAGACTTCAAGTACATGGGTACAGTGATAGAAAACAGAGGAAATTGTGCAAGAAATGGAAAGTACAGTGACACATGGAAGGAAAGTAGCTGGTGCTGTGAAGGACTTCATAAAAAATAGAGGCTTGAGTGTTGCAGCTGTGAGAGGCTTACATGAAGGAGTGTTAGTGTCAACTTTAACATACGAATGTGAGACTATGGTGTTGTAAGAAAATGAAAAGTCAAGAGCAAGAGCAGTGGAGATGGGCCTGTGGATGAATGTATGTGAAGTACAGAGAGTGGATAGGATACGGAATAATGTGATATGTGGAAGATGCGGAATGAGAAGATCTGTGGACACCAGAATGGAAGAGAGTGTACTGAGATGGTATGGTCATGTGGAGAGAATGGATGACAGTAGAATGGTGAAAAAGGTGTATCTGAGCGAATCTGAAGAAAAGAGGAGGCGAGGTAGGCCAAGAAGAAAGTGGAGGAATATGGTAGATAAGTGTGTGAGGAAGAGAGGTATGGAAGTTTGTGAGGGTAAGGGGCGGACAAGAGACCGAGCTGGCTGGATGAATTTTGTCCGAAGAAGCGCATAACCAGGGATTTGGCACCCCTTTTTAATGTGAGAACGTTCGGATTGGCTCAATCAGATAGGTGTATGTGAAGCTACAGAACGTCGTGAATTTTTTTTTTGGCCTATCTGATGAAGCCAGGATTCTGGGGGCTTGAATGATGAGTGAATGGAAGCGTAGCCCACTGAACCGGGCAAACTAAGGCTGTCTAGACGGAGCTTCTCCTCACCCTGCCCTACATTAGGATAGGAAAGGAGGTCCGGATGATGATGATGAAGATGATGAATAAAATAGAACTGGGATTAATTATGTAAAAACTAAAGTCAAAACTAAATAAAGTAAGAATTAATTACAGTGGGAACTAGAAAGCACTCACATAGCGCATATCTCAGCCAAAGCCATTGCCATTAAGAATTATTCGGAGCAGATCCGTGGAGATATTGTGTGGAATACATAGGATCCGTATCAGCCCCTAAATTTAATCAATTGTTCACTGGCCCATGGCCCACTTTTATACAAAATTTTATTGAAATTCATCAAAACTTTTGGAGATATTGTGCGGGATACATAGGATCCAGAAACGGATATGTATCCGGTTCCACCTAAAAATTTAATCATTTCTTTCTTGGGCCATTCCACAAAATTTCATTGAAATTCATTGAGAACTTTTGGAGATATCGTGTGGACAGACACGCAAACAGACAAACATAGGTGAATACATAACCTTCTCCAACTTCGTTGGCGGAGGTAATAAAAGAGGGTAGGGAGTAAATAAGATAGCAATTAAATATTGTTGATTTCATTAGTACGACAGTTGTTATATTATTCAGTCAGTCATCATTATCAGTGTGAGTCAATCCACTGTAGTAAGAAGGCCTCTCCCATGTCATTTTACTCTGACCCACAGAGTGCTGGCTTGTTCCATCCCATCCCAGGGAATCTGAATCTTATCTCGTCATCATGTTCTCTCTCCGTGTCTCTCATTTTATCTCTGGGTTGCCACTCCGTCATCCTGGTTGTTTATCTGTTATCTGTTCCACAAGGATGAGACTTCCTGACATTCGCTTCTGTATGTTGGTGTTCGGAATTAAACGTTGTTGCTCCCTCAGCTACAGTGATGCCCTTTTGTTGCTCTATATCATTATCAAAAATCTCTTCACCTTAGAAATTAAATGTTGTTGCATCTTCAACTATATTTAAGCCATTTTTAGTTGTTCTTGCTGCCGATAGGCGATTTCATTTAGCTCAGGACTGGTGCGTCGTATAAGCAGAATATAGAATTATCTCCTGCACTACGATTATTTTTAAAACTGAGTAGAGAGAATAAAAAAATATACTCCTTTCTCTACAATGACGACCTTTGTATTGTATTTTTGATATTGTAGGATATCTGATTCTGCTAAGAAGAGGGGGTGAGCAGTAAGTGACTAAAAAATTTCATCTACCTCTTCACAGCAGCTGATCTACTTGTGTGTTTTGTTCTGTCTAACCCAGATGAGTCTGTTCCGGTAAGAAAACGAAAACTTATATATATATATATATATATATATATATATATATATATATATATATATATATATATATATATATATATATATATATATATATATATATATATCGTGTATCATTTGTCTCTGCTACAACACTTAAAAAAATATTGAAATAGGCCAACCCTAGAGGATTATTATTCATCGAAATAAACCATATCAGTCAAAGGGTAAAATATGTCATCTAATAGCTAAACAAGCTCCATATACACTGACACGTTGGGAAGTTTCCCAGCTGGTAATAAATTTGTCTGGCGATTCTCAGGGTTAAATTGACTGGTCGTCCACCGAGATTTAAGGATTAATTTTCTTTATGGGAGTCTACCGTTGCACACTATTAGATTTGCTAAACAGCAGTAATAATTAGGCAGTCATAGGTAGAAGGAAATACAGTCAGAGGAAGACAGTGAGGACAATTCCACACTTGACGTGCTGCATACATGAAAGACTGGGAGTAGCAGTTAACTCTTGCATTATAGAGTTGAAGAGAAAAGGAATGAGACTTTGCTGCCAGACGGGTGTTATACGCTCGCTGTAATGAGGGAGGGATACAAGCAGACAGTTCAGGTGAACAGTAACTATTGAAGGAGCCGTAGAAAAGATTTGACGACGGAAGAGTGCGACAAAGACTGAGAGTGAAGGGAGCCAGTATGAGGAGGAGAGTCGATGACACGAAAAGCCTAAGGCTCCGCCCTGTATGTAGGGAGCCCCTGTATACGTGAGAGCTATACATAACGCAGGGTGAATCGAGCCCCTGATCAAGTAAACAGTCGTGCGAGGATAAAGAAGGCACGGAATCGGCATAACACACCCAATCTCTTCGAAGCTGATTTCACATGAGAGGGAATTTGATCTAACCGTAATTAATCCTGAGAGGGATGGTTGGGATGTACTGCTAATGTAATGCCATTCGGCAAGTGAAACTGGTCAACGTTGCCTAAATACTGGGACTGAGTAACCTAACCCTGGAACCCTACACTTCTGTACATAAACAAAGTGTGATTGGTGATGATGACTGTTATTTTCACTTTTATGCTACAGGACAACTTTCAAATCCAAAATGCTTGGTTCTAAATGCTTTAGGGAAACAGAATAGTGTAGGAAGTAGAATTATAATGATATCTGCGATTAAACTGTGTCCCGTATGAAACAGTCCGGGGTTCTATGAACAGCAAATAAAATGAAGTACGGTACCTTGCATTAGTAATGTATCATCTGTTCCTATCATGGTACTTTTTTGGCTGTAATGTTGTGTGTGTGTGTGTGTGTGTGTGTGTGTGTGTGTGTGTGTGTGTGTGTGTGTGTGTGTGTGTGCGCGCGCGAATTGACGATGGTATGCGCTCATGATTTTTAGTAAACCGGGTATACTAATACCGCAGAATTAACTAAGTGAGATTATTCGTCTGGTAGAAAAGACGAATTACAGAAGTAAATGATAAATGTTTTGACATTACCAGTGGTATGAGCTCGTTGACTGATTTTTAATATTTTTATTGTGTTATAATATTGTTTTTGTGCCACTAGGATGTAAGTATTTGTTTGGTATCAAGAATTTAGTATTTTTTCCGACATCCTGTTGTCTTGAGTAGATTCCCGTTTGCTTCGTTGGTAATAAGAATTTATATCCACTATATTTGCCTATGTTGTGAAGTTTTGTTTGTTCATCAATTATTGGTATTCAAGCAAAATTTTCCTGATCACTAATCTGAAGATTGTGCCACTTCAACACGCTTGACCTGCACAATCATAATGTTAATGATAATTATATTGCTGACTTGCAACACTAACTGAATCTTTTAGGCAAGTTCTCCTTGGTGCCATTCTTTGAGGTTTATATATCCTTTATCGAGATAATAACTCACGTGTTATCATTTTAATTTTTTTTTTTTTGTCATATCCATATATATTTTTGCTTCTCTGATTTAGAGACACTCAACTTCCTCTGCGTCACCTTTATTGGAATCAGTATTCTCTCATATTATTTTCAGGTACGATGTGATTTTGTATTATTTTTCCTACAGACCATTTTATTTTTTAATATGGAGGTGAACTTTCGTGAAAATGCTATTTTTTAACATAATTTATTACCTGTAACTATACACTGTATACTCTGGTAACTAATGATTTATTTTATTCTAGAATTATTTTCTTCTTTTGCTGTTTTCAGCTTGAGTTTGGACATACTGTACTCCCCTATAGGTAATGGTCAGTAACTGTGATTCTGTATTTACAACAGAAACTGGTACATAACAAATTATTTCTTTTCCCAAGACAAAACAAATAAGTCTGCTATCCTACAACAAGAATTTTATATTTCATTTAGCAGAGATGAAGTTATGTTTCTATGCTCCTACAGATAATAATTAAGTCTAGCAACTTATCCCGTACCCTGTTTTCATTAAAGTTACATAATTCCAGTCAAAATGCAGACTCCCCCTTGAACCACTTGTAATGGACGATTCGCACAAGGCTTTATTGCTAACCCCACTTTTTCTCTTTGCATACAGAATGCATAAACAATCATGTCAGTTGATGGAAACATTTACTGGCCCAATAACTATCCACAGAATTGATTCATTAGAGGTGTCTGAGGCTAGCAACGACTGTCAAGGTACTGAGATGACACCACTGCTCAGATGAGTCCACGTTCATGCACCTATGAAACCACCCGAAGTAGTAACACTGTGTCTCTACTTTACCCACTGTTATTGTTATTTCTTTTCAGGAATTCTAACCGGTTGCAGAAAGGGACAAAATTATTTAAGGAATGGACAAGTTTACCAGTGACAAAGTACAACAAATTTCAAAATTATTGTGGACTATGAAGAGGAGCCCCATAGGGAGTGGGTGGTTGGAGAATTCCTTATCTGAGGCCAGCTGGTAGAGTTTCGTGGTACAGCACCTAGTAACAGACATTGGGTTCTGCATACAAGGTGCTAGCCTTGACAATGTGAGTGAGGCCCTGGATGAACTTACTGACAGTTCTGCTGATGATACACTTGTCGTGCATGCAGGTACAAATGAGAAGATCAGAGGAATTGCTGAAGTGATTTAAGACAATGATTCGTCCGGACATGGTGGTGGGAAGACGGTGTAGAAGCCACACTTAGGGAGAAAAGAAGGCTTATCAGGGATTGGAAAAGGGTGCAATCAGAGAGGAATACTTGGCTCCTGAGCGTAGGACTAGAAACGAGTTATACAGGGCAAAATCTGACGCCTGTAGTCTAGAAACTGAGGGCAGGGGTTACCCTTCCCACACCCCGTTCAAAGTGGAAGCTCACACCTACAACACAAGTGGTTTCTTGAAAGTGTGAGAGCGCACCCCTTTCTGTGGGTAGGTGTGACAAGTAATTCGTAGCTTTGATTAATATAAAAATCTAAGATATTGAAAAACGTATATGACAGTTTCTAAAACTGACATACAATACAATCTATTATTTTTACCAGTTCTTACCTTTTTCACCATTAAAGCCTGGCATTTGTTCTAAATACACTGTGTAAGAGCATGCATAGTCTTTGGAGAACCTGTACCAAAAGAAAAATTCGGTGTCAGACAGTGTTTCAAATGGGTTCATGAGGTAAATAATAACCCTGTGAATAAGCCTTGGCTGGTAATACCGATTTTGCCTACGTTTCTCTCCCATACCGATTTTGACCACATTTCTCTCCCAAATGCTTGTTTTTGCCATTTTTCCTCACACAAAACCCGGAATTCCCACCAGTCTCCCAAGACACATGTGGGGCAGGGTAATTTCAAACCCAATCAAGAGCACCAAAAATAAAGGTGAAATTCGTTTAACCCGCCCCGTCCCAGAGACGTGAATTCACGTCCTCACGTGATGTGCACTCATATCCCGGAGACGTAAATTAACGCAGCAAAATTGCAAGGTCCCTAATTTGCACAATTTTCAATTTTTGCAAGTGATTTTTGGCACGTATACATGGGACACCTTCCTCTACAAGATGCCAGGCAGGGACAATGCCTTACCCAGCATGACCTCCTCCCCCCCCTGCATGACCTTTTCTCAGCAATTCACCTGTTATCAGTGACCTGGCCAGTAAAGCCATGTCATGCCACGGTACGAAATTCAGGGCCAGAGTGATTCCCCAATCGATGACAATGTGGAGGACAAACATTAGAGGAAGAAACAGTCAGAAATGATGATCAGGTAATGTGGCAAAAAAAGGTCAGGAATGGTGATGAGTTAGTGAGTGAAACAATGCTTATAATGCCTATATTACCGTTTGAAAACCAATATACTCTCGTACTACATATAAATTCGTACCAAATAAATAAATAAATACCGTTTATGAGTGGTGTGGAATAGTTATCCTCCCATAGAACTCGTTTTCTTTGCAGCCAGCCTGATAGAAAACCCTGTAAGGTAAGGAGGTACTCCTACCTGGATCGAATAATTTAAACCTCAGGTTAGCGATTTCTATATGAATTTTCGATGTTTCTCACCAAAAGCAGATGTTTGAGCCAAAAAAAAAAAAATGGTCCAAAAATGTCAGGACTGGGGCGTACCACTGCCCAGAAAACGTCGGGATGGGGGGGGTTAAATCACACTAAAATACACCAGAAAAACATATTGCCAAGGCAAAACAAAATAGTGCATACTTGTAAATGTTTATCAAATGCGCTCATGAGACTTTGTAATACACACTAATTGGCTATGCGCGATTCCTCTGTTTAGGTAAGACTCGGTAATTCTTTACAGTAGGGATCATTTCTTGCACTAATCAGACTAATTAATGCTGTCCCTGGATATATCTTTATCTATATCTATCTAACTATCTGTCTATCTCTCTGTCTATATCTATTTCTATCTATCTACTTATCTATCTATCTATCTATCTATCTATCTATATATCCTCATCACCTGAACCTCCTTTTGCACCCTACAGCAGGATGAGGAGTACCAGCGTCCAGACAGCCAAGTTTGTCCAATTCAATGGGCCACACTTCCATTCACTCATCATTCAAGCCCACGGAATCCTGGCTTCGTTAGATTGGCAAAAAAAAAAAAAAAAAAAAAAAACACGTTCTGTACCTTCACATATACCAACCCGATAGAGTCAATCTGATCACTGGCATGTTATAAAGGCATGCCAAATCCCTGGTTATGTGCTTCTCCACACAAAATTCATCCAGCCAGCTCGGCCTCTTATCAGTCCCTTAGCTTCACCAACTTCCATACTTTTCTCCTTCACACACTCATCCACCATATCGCTCCACCTTCTTCTTGGCCTACCTCACCTCCATGACCAGACCATTGCAGTACACTCTCCTCGATTCTGGTGTCCAGACTTCCTCACTCCTCATGTTTAATGAATCAAATCATTCTGTATCGTATCCACTCTCCGTACTCCTCATACATTCCTCAGCAGTCCCATCTCCACTGCTTTCACTCTTGGTTTTTAATTTTCATGCCACACCATAGTCTTAGACCTGCATGTAAAAGTTGGCACTGACACTCCTTCATGTAAGCCTTGCACAGTTGCAGCACTCATGCCTCTGTTTTTTATCAAGGCCTTCATAGCACCAGGTACTTTTCTTCCTTGTGTCACTCTACTTTCCACTTCTTTTGCACTTTTTCCTCTCTTCTCTATCACTGTACCCAGGTAATTGAACTCTCTCACCAGTTCAAGTCTCTCTCCATTCTCTGTAACATCACATACACTGCTAGTCACCTTCTCTCTCAATAACCATCACTTTACTCTTTTCTACATTTACTCTCAAAGCATGACGCTCACAGACATCTACAAAACTTTGCACTAGTCTACCAAGCTCTTGTCCGGTAATTGCAAGTAGCACTGCCTCATCAGCATACAACAAATTTGAGATATTCCAGCTATCATCATTATTACCAACGCCATCAATCTCTCCATTACTAGTGTTTTTACTTCTCTCATCACCCCTTCCATATATATTACCATCTACACCGTACATGCGCAAAACCTTCCATAATCATCCTCTGTCTACTTTGTCATATGTTTTTTCTAGATCCATGAATGCCATAAACACCTTATAGTCCTTCTCGCATGCCTTCTGCACAGGATGCCGTACTACAAATATTTGATCTACATATCCTCTGTCTCTCATAAAGCCACCGTGTTCTTCACTCACTATGACTTCTGATCTCTATCTTTCTGTATAATAATTCTTCCATATACCTTCCCTACCACACTCAGTATACTTACGCCACGATAATTCTTACACACACTTTGCTCACCTTTATTTTTGTACAGGGGTACAATCACTGCCTTTTTCCACTCTGCTGGCACAGTTTCACTCATTCATGCCTTCTAACATAACTATCTCAAACGAGCACTTCATTCCGCTGTCTCCACCACACTTAATCATCTCTGCATACACCTCGTCAACTTCAGCTGCTTTCCCATTTTTCAGCCACTTCACAGCATTTTTCACATCTGCAAGTGTCACGTTTCCTGGCACTGGATTCCTTCTCTGTACACCCCCAAAACCAGTCATGTTAGCCCTTCCATGGCCGTAGGTCCGGAATTTTACGTGTGCCCCTAGCCGACGCCTGGGCCATTTTCTGAAAAAATTTTTTTTTCCTTGCCATACTGAAAAGGAATTTCAGTTGCACCCAACAGTGCAAATCCCAGTTTCCTAGACCTATTCTGTGGCTTGCAATGGTGCATATTGTGTTGTGTTGTAGAGTCTTCCACCTGACACAAGTCAGAGTGGAAGCAGGCCTATGGGCCCGCCAGTGAAGAACTGCTGGTGCAGATGATGAGGACTAGCTGGTGCTAGTCAGTACATTGTGATACTTGAGGATAGCTCGGACGACGTAGCCAAGGATGGCGACGTCGTTGGCATGGCTCTGGCTCGTCTCAAGCAGGCAGTTAACGTAGCGGTCCTCGAACTGCAGGCGGTGGAGATGCAGATGGTTGAGGGAGTCAGCTACATATTGGAAGTTGGCCTGGGTGTATCGATACTGGTAGTCGACGATCTCGTCCACTGAGAGAGACTTCGAGGTGGATGCGAGTCTTGGCAGGAAGCGATGGAAGGCGGGCCAACACATGCTGACATTGCTCGACAGGGGTGGTGCAGGCAGGATGTGGAGACACAGGATCATCAGTCTCCATCTCGTCAGGTGGAGGTGGCCTGGCTTTCTTCCTCTTCTTGTTTTTCTTCTTCTTCTGCGGCTCTCTGTCAGCAGCAGGTGGTGGAGTCGGGGGTGGTCTCTTCTTCCTAGTCGGTGGAAGGGATGGGAGAAGGAGCCCTTTCCTCAGCTACTGAAGCGGGAATCGTCAGGGGGAGTAGGATAGGCGGTCTCAATATGCAGTGCAGTGGTGGCAGTGGCAGCGTCAGCAGTTGCTCTGTTGAGGGGAGTGTCTATCTGCAGCCTTCTCTGCAGTGTTGTGTGGGGTTTGGGGGGCTGCAGCTTAAGGGTGCAGTGCTCCTGATGAGGGGCAGTATGTGAATCATGGGCAAAGAATTGTGGGATGACAATGCACGGAAGCCTGTTCTCAAATATCTCTGGGAGAAGAACGAGCATTACCATTTGTCACCACTGCAAAATGCCCACACCATCGCGATGCACGTGGTGACAATTGTATCAATCTCCCCAGTGCACCAAGGATTCCTGGGCTGGAGACCCCGGACCGCGGGGTGCCACCGCACATGAGCAAAGCCCTGCACAGCTGTACCCCCCGGCCCAGTGATGTCAACAGCCTCGGGACCCTTCGGTGTCTGTAGGAAATGGAAAACAACCGACTCGTCCCCACGCAACGAGCGTTTCTGGCCTCGTGAAGTGGGAGCAACAATCCCCAGGTGGTGTACAAATACATCAGCGCCGGTGTCCTGGCGCCAGATGAATCCATACCCCGTCCTCACGTTGTACCACTTCACTGTGCCAGAGGTGGTCTGAGACCGTGACGACTGGAGACCTGCACCGTCAGCCCCTCTCAGTTGGTCGAAGGCTTAGCTGCCATCGCTGCTGCACTGAGAGTTGTGCAATGGAGTGTATAAGTTGTAGAAATATCAGCAACAGATATACGCCGCTGTGGTGTATTGCCACGCTGCAACATCGCGTGTGTTATAATTTTTTTTTTCTTTTACCCCAAAAAACAATGTGAATGGTGCTGGAATTTTCTGCATATATTAGATATGATAATATCAAATGCTTTCAGTACATATGTTAGGATTGGCTGAAAAAAGAAATTATTATGAATGTATTTCATCATTTTTTATATAAAATATGTTTACAGTAGTTTCGAGTTATTTTGCAAGTTAGCGGTGTGAGTATGGTTGGAAAACGGAGTGAAAGAGTTGAATATTCAGTCCTAAATGAGAAAATTCCCGGTCCCCCCAGGGTAGGTTCTCCCACGGGGGATGAAAGTGGAGGTTCGGGTGGATTAGCACCTGGTCAGCTGCAATTAGGGATAGGTGAGTGGAGGCGATTTTAGCCGCTCCCACACCACCTGGATGACTTAAATAGAATCGTAATGCAGGTTCATAACTAGGAATAAGTTAAATTAGTAGGAATGGGGAGACAAAGCAGAAATAAATACATATTCAGACGGGAATAAACGTATTTTTCCCGTAATAGCATGTTTACGTTTTTCTATCACTTTACTTTGTTATTTTCGAAATATATAGAATCGTAATGCAGATTCAGAACTATAAATAAGTCAAATTATTAGAGATAGAGAGACAAAGCAGAAATAAATACTTATACAAACGGGAAAAAACGTATTTTTCCCTTAATAACGCGTTTACATTTCTCTATCATTTTACTTTGTTATTTTCGTAATATATGTTGCTGTCTGTGTGTCGTGAGTGTGGGAAAGTATGTTGCTTTCTGCCAGGGTAAGGGAAAACGGTAAAGCTGTATGTTTGCCTACACTTCACACGGCCAAAATATAAGGAAATACATGGGGGATGGCATCTGAGAAATATATAGAGAGCAGAATAATTACTCACCTCAAGTGCATGATGCGATGACAGGAGTCAGTGCAGGCGAACTTTTACCCATCTCTGCCCTCCCCAAGCGGGTCAAAAGTCAATAGAGATAAGTCATTCTCTGGGAAACACAATCTTTGTACATATTCACTTACAAAACATAATCTACTTTACACACTGCCACTATCTTACACTTCTATATCGTACAACGTAACACTGCACTAAGTAATGTACACTATAAACACTTCACTGCCCATGAAGTGGTAGGAAGTGGTGAGGTGGCGCGAGAGGTGGTGCGTGCAGTGACGAGGCTGTCCAGATCCATTTCATTCCAGTTCACTGATTATAACTCCTCGCCTACTTTGGCCCTGTATTCATTTGCCAATTTTTTGATCCTCAGTTTCTCGACTTTCATTCTCTCGCCCTGACTATTCTTCTTTCTCTTGGCCCACCTCACTCCTCTCAGCTTGATTATTCATAAAACAATCATTTGATTTGACAAACCTGCACATCGTCCTCTCACTGCCCTCGTATCAGCAGCACTACCCTGCATCGATTTTTCTGCAAGTACATAATCAATCAGGCTCCTTTCAAATGATCTCCATTCCCTGTATAGCATGTATATATATGTGCATCTCTGTTTTTAAAAAAGAATTACAAAGGCACAACCCCCTTTCCTGACACATGTCCTGCAGTCGCTTCCCATTATCATTCTCTGCTGGTACTCCATTATATCATTCACAGGACAAGAGCCTGCTCTGTCATTCACATCGCCCATTACAGTTACTTTATATCTCCCTGGCATTTCTCCTACAATTTCATCCAGTTCATCCCAAAAACTGTCTTTCTCTGTCTCACTCCTGTTCTCACTCGGTGCATATGCTACAATTACTGCCACTTTCACTTTCTCAAACTTGAACTTGACATACATACATCTCAAGCTGACACCACTGTAATCTCTCACTCCACTCTGCCACACTTCATTCATCAACAAAGCAATCCTTCCTTGCGTCTTCCTCGCCCATTCATGTCCGACCTTACACACTTCACACCCTACCACTCCTCCACTTCACACCCTTTCATCTTAGGTTCCCACATTGCCATCACGGTATATCTCGCACTCTTCAACACATTCACCACTTCCACCCTCTTACTCTTCTCATTCACACCTTTCACATTCCACATAACCATGCGAATCTGCCCATTTGGTTGGGGCCCTGGGCAAGTATTGGGCCCTCCGAGGCACTTCAAAACGTGGAGGGTTAGTGCCCCTCCCCGTAAAACAAATAACTCAAAGTCAAATGACCACCCATTACGGAATTTTGGCGTCTGGCAATAGATAGATAGATAGATAGATCCTACAATGAACTCTTATTACGGTTACAGTAATTTTAAGTATCAAACAAATACTGTAACTCAAAGTCAAATGGCCACCCCTTACGGGATTATGGCATCTGGCAATAGATAGATAGATAGAAAAGGATATTTGGGGGACACTTTGCCCTGCCAGAAACCCCAGTTATATGGTTGCCACCCACTGTAGTCAATGGTTTCCTGGGTGGAGGAAACCGTTTGGCTTGTCACTCAGTGTAGAGACCATAAGACAACACTTCACTGAGCCTTCCACAATATATATATATATATATATATATATATATATATATATATATATATATATATATATATATATATATATATACATTAATGTGGTAGGTGGGGGTGCTCACCAACCACTCACTCGTGCTCCTCTCGGGTAACTGTCCTTTCCTCTCTTCCTTCCTTCTTTCCTTCCTTCCTCTTCTGTCCTTCTTTCCTTCTTTCCTCTTCTGTATGTGGGTGACTCTGCACTAACTTACAAGCAAAATGGTTTCCTGTAAACCAAGAAACCATTTACTACGGTAGGTGGTAACCATATAACCAAACAATGGCGCCTGTTGGTTTAGTGGATAATTCAGGCGCTATAGCCGGATTGAGCCTGTGAAGGTTTATATCCAAGGGATCGTTGGGGTTTCTTGCTCCTGTAATGCTACTCAGGGATGAGTGATGTTGGTCACTCTCATCTTCAATGTCAGGATCAATTTACCTAAACCCGGGCTTCTACGCTCCTCACGGGGCAACACAGGATTAGATTATATCTATATCTATGTCTATATCTTTCCGTCTATCTATCTATCTATCTATCTATCTATCTATCTATATATATATATATATATATATATATATATATATATATATATATAACATCCCATTGTACTTGGACAATTGACTAGGGAGGATGAGCAACACCAGTAGCAGGGGTAGGCAGCCCCGCCCAGGGAAGTACTACTGCCAACGTAACGAGAGACTCAGGGAATAGCCTGGATTCCATTTTCTCTCCTAGGCCTTGGTAGCTGGTTACACATCTTTCTGCCTCAAACATCAGAGGGCATCAGGCTACCCTCTTTACACAACACATACATCCACATTATATCACGTTGCCTTAAACTAGCTATCCTCTTTCCATAAAACACCAATCTTATCGATACATAATATACACATTTCCCAACACATCCCTGCTCTCCCCCTCCATAAAAAGAACCATGGCTGCTGCTATACTGGGAATTAGTGCGGTGGTTTCTCGGCAGGGCTGGGTCGTCTGCACAGGGCCCTCCCGGTCGTTATCAAGCGGCTGGGTCACCTCCAGTGTTGCGGCGCCCTAAATCTGCTCGTCAGTGTAGTAAAATTTTCTTTTGCAATAATAGGGGACTTCAACATCAACTCTGTTCAAAATTTCCTCCAGTTTGAAGCCCCTGTTCTGCTATTTTTGACAGAGACACAAGTTAGCTCCACCTCTGATTTAGTTTGATTTAATTTTCCTGGTTATATCTTGAATCAAAATTTCAGACCCAAAGGAGGCGTATGTTGCCTTGCTAAATCAGAAATTGCCATGGAGGAGATTACTAAATTCAATTGTCCTTACTCCGACTATTCCATATACAAATTAATTTCTTTTGGTAAAATTATTTTTGTTGTGTTTATCGTTCCCCTAACGTCCCTCCAGAGCCGAGTTTATTTGACTCTCTCTCTCTTCACAAAAAAGTGTCCTCAACATTAATAATGTTGAATGGCTCACTTATTCAGCCAGAACTGATGACTCTGGTCTTGAATGTGAGCTATTTGCCGACTCATTTCATCTCACCCAGTTAGTCAGTCAACCCACCCATGTACCAGACAATCCCGATCAAAATCCCCACCTATTGGACTTGTTTCTAACAACCAATTCAGAACATTATAATGTCGAAGTGAAGTACCCCCTCGGATCCTCGGATCAGTGTCTAATTCGAGCCACCAGTTTAACACCTACCACACTCTCCTGTTCTGAACCTGTCGTGGTGACTAAATGGCACTACGACAGGGCAGACTGGGAGGGACTCCATAACTTTTTCATGGATGTTCCTTGGGCCTCCTTTTTCTCCCAAGATGCAAATTCCACATTGGGCCACCTACAGGATTTCATTAAAGTCGGCATGGAAACATTCATTCCCCATCATAGTTACAGAAAAAGATGTAATTCTCCTAAATGGTTTGACCACAATTATGCTAGAGTAACAGAACATAAAACAATAGCCTCTAACATTTACACAAGGACCAAAACCAAAAAAGCCTTTAACTATTATAGAAATATCAGAAACCATGCCAAAACTATTATCAATCTTTCTAAATCAAACTTTCTGCATAGACAGGCAAACAAACTACTAAACAACCCAAATGATAACAAAATATTCTCGTCAACCCTTAATTCATTCAAAACTAATTTCACTAACACCTCTTCCATTCCACCTTTACGGTCCCCCAATGGAAATCTAATAAGTGACCCACGTGGAAAAGCCAAACTTCTTGTTGACATTTTTTTCCAACAATCTCAACTCTAAATACAGAAAATCACAATACTGCTGTACTTGATTTTGATTCCCCTTAAATACCTCCTTTCATAATTCACATCAGATTCATACAAGCTGTATTACAGAATCTCTCAGCAGAGAAAGCTACTGGTCTAGATGAAATTCCTTCAATAGTACTTAAAAATTGGTCCTCAGTGTTGGCTCCTTTAATGGCAAAATTTTGCCGCATATGCATCCGTACCTCAAGTTTTCCAGCCTCTTGGAAAAAAGCATATATCCATCCTGTTCCTAAAAAGGGGGCACCTTGTATTGGTACACGGCTAGCACTAAATATCGTACCACCGCTAGCACCAATAAATGTGTTCTGCTGTATAGTATAACTAGACCACCGTGTTGGATCGACGACACTGTCTGTAGTACACGTCAGCTACTCGCCGTCACTGCCCGACACTTCCCACCAAAGGTCCTCTGCCACGAGAAGGTGGAAGCTGGTCTGTTATTAAGTGGTAGCGTAAGGTGACAGAAATGAGCAGATTAAATCTCTCTTTATTGGGTACAGAATGATATAACTGCAACCCGAGAGATATGTAAGAGCGATACACCCTCCCTTTAAAACTGTAAAGCGGATTCTGACGCTGAACGCTCACCGTGCCGACTAGGGCGCGGTGCTTAGGTCAGCTAAAAAGTGAGGTGCCGTGCATTTACATATACTCTGGGCTTATGCAAAAAGTAGATATAAATGACAACTCTACTAGCACATTATACACCTCTATTAAATGGTATTAAGTACATTCACATATACCAACATAATAAATGGTTCCCCAGGACTTTACACTTACGCACTATTCATATATCTTTTCACTTCTAACCTTCTTTTTATAATTGAAACAGGGTGGCACTTGTGGTCTGCCAATCCACCTTCTTCTATACCACAGCTAACAGTGAAATGATATTTGGTTGTTCATCATTCACACTTCATTACACACTGTTAATTATGACTAAACAGCTTTAAAAATTATTATGTAAAATGTATGATACTACAACTTCATATGGAAAAAGATGTTGACACCAGAACATTCGCTCGGCCACACCATTGACGTCCTCGTCGACATTGTTGTCCTAACTACCGTGTAGCCTAACCAGAGTGTAGGGTAGCTAACTATTCAGGAACATCCACTTGCAATCCTCGAGTACGGACACGTGGTATCAGTGGGTTCCCTAATTGGCGCCTTAAATAGTAGCCTAAACCACAAACACAGGACAAGACCACAATAAGTAGAAGACCAACGCCAGGACCAAAATAGGAAGGGGAAAGGTATGAAGGAAGATAGGATAGTACATAAGGCTCTAAATCAGTCCTGTTCAGGTGGGAGAGGAAGGTAAGCTCCTTTAATACATGAGACAGCCTGTTCACATTCAAGGAACTAACATTGAATGAAGGTAAAAAGGGTCGTAACTGGGATGAGAAGTTCACTGTCAAAGCTAGATGATGCTTACTAGGCAGAACTGCTATCTCTTTACTGTGTAACTCACAAAAATCAGGTGCAACATAGTACCCCTTTACTGTAAGGAATTGATTCTGTGAGGCACAAATCACAGTTACATCCTCTGTCTCAGGAAAGTAAAAGTACTGTTTCGCATGAATATGAGCATGGAAAACTGACTTCAACTGAATGGGTTGGAAGGTGCAACGTTGCAGAGCAGAGGAAGTATTTGTGTCCAACAAGGCCCTCTTACACTACTCTACCTGTAATGGTACGAAGACAAAATGGAAAGCAGGACATACATGGAGATCAAGAAATGAGGCCTTGCACTTCTCAAATTCATCCACAGTCGTTTCTGCTACATATTTCTTGTCATCTGAGACAACTAGCACCTCTGGACCCCCTTCAATAACAACAAGTGTATTATTAGCAGTAGCAAAAGGGAAGGAAATGAACCACCATGCCTGGTTTGTTACAGCATTCCTCATAGGTATCAAAATCAGGATGCCTTCATGGGTCAACTGGGCCTCTAACAATGGGTAATAATATTCCAGTTGACTCAGATCAAAGGGTGGCATAAGTCCATGCTTCCACATAGCTATATCAAGTGCATTGGTTAGTATATTAGTAGGCAGCAATAAAGCATTAACCCTGTTCAAACTTGCATCGATTAAGCCGTCCACCATATTGGTTGCTAGCTTCTCCAAAGCAGTGGTTGACTCGTCGAGAGCATGTAAGTACTCAGCGAATAACACCAAGTTAGCTAGGGTTGGTAGGTTAATTTGGATGTTGTTCACAAGCTCTACTAGATGGTTGGTAGTCCTAATTATCTCGTTAGCTTTGTTAGTGAACTCATCTAACTGTTTATACACATGCATAATTAATCTATTATTGGCTTTAGCGGCCAGTGTCAAGTCATGCATCTGTCTACCCAATTGCACTACATCCTTATCTAATGCCGTACCAAAGAGTTGTTGAGACAGGATTCCTAGAAAATCCACAAGTCCTCTCTTAGTACGTGCATGGACATGCTTGGAAAGATCAGAGTGTACGTTAGGTAAAGCTACATGCAAGTTAGTGAGCCTGTCGGTGAGCCTGTCTATATGCCTAGTCTGAAGCTCAACAATTCCATGCAAGGTTCGTTCCAAAGCTTCAGTGTCAGAGTTTGTCAATCGTGGGTTTCGATTAAACATCTTTCCCACTTCCAATAGTTGCTGTCTGAGATTCGACAAGCCCTTGGAGACCTCCTTGACAATATCTGGCGTTTGGAGATAGCCTTCCATTGGATAGTAGACGCATACTGCATCTTCCACTACCACGACTTCTCCAAGTGGGCTCTTCAGTGCTCCTGGCATTAACGCAGTCGTGTCCATGTCCGACGTCTTTCCATAGGTCCACCCCAAGCAACGCACGAGGAGTATGAGCCACAGCCACATTTTTCTGCAAGAGAAGATACTCCCTTAATCACTCTTGTTGTGGGATCGTAGCTTGCTGCGATACTCTTGGTTAGGGACAGGTATGGACGACGACATAGACTGCGACGAAGACAGAGGGGACAACACATCAGACGCAGGGTTAGTTAGGCCTAGCTCTTGACTTACTAGTTTGATCCTATCAGCATGTACTACCTCCTGAGTTCCATTAGCTTCATCCTTTATTCTAGTAGTATTTCCACGTACTCGTTCCACAACGGTATATGGTCCGCGGAACTTAGGTCTGAGCTTGGAAATTCTCTCAGGGTTGTGGATCATGACCTTCTGGCCTGCCTGTAACGTCTTTTCTTGACTACCTTTGTGTTGTTTCGCCATCATCTCCGCTCTTGAGGCTTTTAATCTTTTCCGTACTTCACTGTGTATACGTTGGAATTTCAACAACTGTACCTTTGCGTAGTCTTCTTCGTTGTATACTGGAGTAGGAGGTCCAGCCAACAAATCGTAGGGTAACACTTTCTCTTCTCCATAAAGGATATAATGAGGAGACTTCCCAGTTGATGAATTTTCTGAGGAGTTGATGGTCGCCGCTACATGTGGTAACCAGTCTTCCCAGTTATCCTCCTGATTTGAGGTTATAACTGGTCTCAAGACTTCCAGTATCTTCCTGTTTGTTCTCTCCACCAGGCCATTGCTCTTAGGACTGTAAGGCGTTACAAAAACTTGTTTTACTCCATACATACGACAGATTTCTTGTAAAACCTGGTTACGAAATTCACTGCCATTATCGCTGAGCAATACATTAGGTGTAGAGTATGGACAAATCACTGAAGTCACAAAAGCGTGCACCACCTCCTCTGAAGTTTTCGTCTGTAAAGGTGCTAAAACAGTGAATCGTGAGAAATGGTCCACTGCCACCAGTACATAACTTGAACCTTGACGACTTCTCGGCAACGCTAAGAGATCAATGAAGACTGTATCCCAGGGTTTTTCCGGTAGAGGATACTCTAAGATGGGAGTCGGAAGTCCCGTCGTTCCTCGTATTTCCGCGCATTTGACACATTGACTGACGTGGGCTTCTATGTCCTTCCTCATGGTCGGCCAATAGTATTTCTTTCTCGCCTCACGTATGCATCTATCGCGACCGGGATGACCCGCTTGAGGTACGTCATGAACTAACTGTAGCACGGCTTGCTGTAAGGTAGCAGGAACAACCAACTGATATGCAGTGTCCTTCCCTGGGGGTTGCTTGTACAAAAGACCCTGTTGAAGATGGAAGTGAGTCATTGGTACTGGGAGTTCAGGTAGACAAGTCTCGTCGCCAGACTCCAAGGCATAGATGACTTGAGACCACATCGCATCATTACGTTGTTCCGCTTTTACCGTGTCTGAGGAATACTCAGCAAGAGCAACATCCTCGGCTATGGTAGCAGCAATGTTTCTACTCAACGCGTCAGCCACAACATTTTGACGGCCTGGTAAATATCTGACCTCTGGATCAAACTCCATTACTTTGCCAAACCAACGCGCAACCTTACCGTGCAAGTTTTTCCCTTTAAACAAGTCGCGTATGGGTGCATGGTCAGTTAACACAATTATCCGGTAGCCAAAGATAATATCCCGGAAATGTCCTAACGCCCACACGACTGCTAATGTCTCCAAATGTGTCGTCGAATAGTTCTTCTCTGGGGGTCTTAATGCCCTACTAGCATACGCTATGGTATGTGTCTTTCCTTGCTCATCCTTCTGCTGTAACACCGCTCCCAGACCCAGACCTGAGGCGTCCGTGCACAGATAGAAAGGTTGAGTATAATCAGGAAACGCTAATACGGGTGCTTCTGACATGGCTTGCTTGAGCTCGTTGAAGCTTTTCTCTTCCGAGGGTCCCCATTTCCATGCAGCGTCCTTCTTAAGTAGCGTTGTTAAAGGTGATGCTATGATGGCATACCTGTGGACAAAACTCCTATAAAAGCCAGTGAGGCCTAGGAACGATCTTATCTGATCCTTGTTCTGTGGTGTAGGAAAATTTAACATTGGCCTTACCTTGTCCGGCACAGTCTTGATGCCATTACCATCAACTAGGTGTCCTAAAAATCTAATACTGGGTTTCAGAAATTCACACTTGGATAGTTTAATTTTCAGACCTGCAGATCTCAAGGTTTCCATCACTCGTTTTAACTTGTTAAAATGGCTGTTAACATTGTTACTCACGATGATTAGGTCATCTAGATACGCTAAGACGTCTTGCCCTAACATCTCGCCAAACAATTGGTTTATCATCCGCTGGAATGTTAAAGGAGCATTACTCAGTCCAAAAGGCATCCGGAGAAATTCAAAGTGCCCACGGTGAGTGCTAAAAGCAGTAATGGGACGCGACTCTTCGGTCAGCTCCACCTGCCAATACCCTGACGCTAGATCCAGACAAGTAAACACAGTATTTCCCTTACCTAATGATTGAAGTAAGTCCCGCAGATGCGGAATCGGGTAACGATCCGGTACTGTTACCTTGTTCACTTGCTGAAAATCCACAACAGGTCTCACACCACCGTCTTTCTTAGGCACTAGAAAGAGTGGTGCATTCCAAGGGGAGGAGGAAGGCTGGATAACGTCATCACTCAGCATCCTTTCAACTTCCTCATCCACTGCTTCCCTTTGGCTGTGCGGTAGACGGTATGCGGGCACATAAATTGGATTTGTACCAGGGCACAAACCAATATGATGCTTCACCCTATCCGTCCTACCCAGCGCTTCTCCTGGAAGTGCTACTACGTCGGAAAATTCTCTAAGGAGGGCTAGGAGTCGTGTTTTATGGTCTACATTATCCGTGACCTTCACGTATTGCTCCAGCTGTTTTTCCTAAGCCAGACGTACGGGTTCCGACTGAGTCGTTGCTTGAGATGTAACTACAGGAGAGATCACCGGCACGTCGTCGACTTCCTTTATGGGGGCACCATAGCACATCAAGTCGCCTATATAACAACCATCTCTGAGCTTAACTGCGCCACCACTCATATTTGCGATGAAGAGGGGCGTCTTCTGGTCTTGGCCAACGCTAGTCAGAGTCGATTCCAGCGACAATGCCTTATGTTTCACAGTCTCAGTTAAACATGCTACATCAGTTCCCACCGACACGTCAGGTACTCGGACAGGAATTTTACAGACAGTTCGACTGGGTAAGTGGTGATTACCACTCACTATAGCCCTGACTTTCTTCCAGTCCATACCCTCCGCTTCATGTGCATCCGGGGACTCCCTTGACGCTTCACTTGTCGGGGTCACAACTGGTTGGATGGCTCCTGATTGGATGCCAGTTCCAGTTTGTGTCGCTGAGGGATTAAGGCCTACAAACTCTTTCCCATTAAAGGAAATGGAATGTCTTTGAGGGTGTATTACTATACCATACTCCTCCATGGTCTCAAAGCCTAACAGCCCATCAGCTGGCAGAGGAAAATCCTCAACCACATAAAACGTAGCACGTAACACAGGAGATCGTTTATCTGCCCTCAATGTCAACGGCACCTGGCTTACAATCTTCATTCTACTCCCTGTCACACCTGTCAACATTACATCAGGTGGTGATAATGTCTAGTTTGTTAGAGGCATTTCACTTTTAAGTCTTTCCAATGCTTTACTAGAAATAATGTTTGTACATGCCCCTGTATCTACGATCAGGGACACTTGACCTTTCCCTATGATCCAAGGAATAGATAATAAGTCCACCTTAGTAATAGCTGCCACACACGCATCGGTGGATTGTACTATTTTAATTACTTTGGCGTGTGGCCCCGAGCTTCCCCCGAACTAGCTTGGTTTCCTAGTTTCTTCCTGTTTTCAATGACAATGGGGCAGTAGTCTGTTTCATGAATACAATGCCCATGTATAACGCACCACCTTGTCCTCTTTGACTTCGTGGCCTTGGTCGGGTTTTGTTGTGGAGAACTAGTACTGGGTTGTTTGTTACTCACCTGCTTCCCAGAACCAGGCTCAGACGTGGCAGTCGAGTTGGCCTTGGCTGCATGGCGTGCCGCCTTTTTAGCATGCCAACATTTTTTGTCTGTATGTCCAGCCTTTATACACACTGTACAATACTTCCCAGGAGGTTTCTCTGTGTGAATGGCTAGGACACTACTACCCTCTCCTTCAGCCTTTGCCATTAGCTTAAAGCTCATATCAGGCAAGGATGTTTCGGGAGGTCTTTTCGGCTGCCTAAGTACATGAGCTCGAGTAGCAGAGTTCAAACAAGCTAGAAATATTCAAGTAACCGCACGACTCTTTCAAAAGTCATTCCCAAAGTCAAGTCTCCCCAGCCCGAATTCGGTAAGGCTTTGCTAGCTCTACATAACACATGCCTGCCTTCGCCAATGCTTGATTCACTGAACAGTTAGGGTACTGCTGAGCCCTGTTTACATACCTGAACACCCAAGCATCTCGCACATAGCAATCACTTGCAAAAATGTGGGTTAGGGCTTCCTTAAACTGTTCATAATTCTGAGCAGTAGGCCCAGAGTAAAACAAGGATGCCTCCATCATTTCAGAAGCATGAGAATTTGATTTGATATTTGCTTTCACATGCCAAATCTTCTCCGCATCACTAGCAAGCTGTAGCCTATGTATTTGGGCTTCACAGCCCCTCAAAAAACTTGTGAATATCATAATTGTCTTCCCCAGTAAACTGTAAACTTGGTTGTGCTGTGGGAAGTACTTTGATGTAGTCTGTGTTTGAAGGTGCCTGAGTAACAATAGGCCCTTGAGACTGTCTGACTGGCGCAACAGGAGGTAAAGTCTGTGGGATACTAGCAGTAGTCAAGTTAGTGGGTGCCATATTAGTCTGCCACAAAGGAGGAGGGTTAGTCTGACCTTGCACGCCCATATTGTTAGTCATGCCCCAGGTATTTGGATAAGGGCCCTGGGCTTGCATGCCAATATGAGTATTCATGCCCCATTGATTAGGATTCTGGGTTTGCATGCCAAAATTAGTATTCATGCCCCATGCATTTGAATAAGGAACAGAAAATAAATTCTGTCCAAAACCTTGTGGTGTACTGAAAACATCAGAAATATGCACAGGTATGTGAGTGGCTGTAGTACTATCACTAATGACTGGATTTTGCATATCCTGAGTGACCAAAGGTACTGTTGTAGTCTCAACTTCCACAGTCTCCTCACTAGGATTACCCTCATTAGCAAGACTAGTGGCCATTTTGGATCTAACTGATTGCTCTGGGACTGTTGAATAAGTATGACCAGAACGCAAATGCAAAACGTTCAAATCCTCATCCTGTCCTTCAGAAATATCCTCATCACCTTGATCCTCAATATGTCCTTCACTCATTCTATATGTCTGAGCACTTTTATTTGATGTTTCAACCCACTCATAAAATTCTGAGTCTAGTGGGATTTCCTGGTCTCTGTTTCCCCTAATTCTACGTCCCCACTTTTTCACTGTATCCATCCAACCTTGTCAGTAATCCCCTCCCAGTTACAAGAAGATAAACCGACATAAAAAAAGATAGTTATGGTAAGTGACAGAGAACGGGACACATACAAATTACAGAAAGTATATTTATTTCAAGGGAATTCTGAGAAACCTTTATTTCCACTCATCAACTAACTAACGTGTGTTGATTCAAGTGTGTGTGTGTGTGGATTACTATGCATGGACGCTACCTAGATATGAAAGTCCAGGATGATGTTCCACATTCCACGTTCCACACTCCACCAGACTCCTCGAACCATATGCTGCACCCCGCTCGCTGTGGGAGTTGGCAAGCGACTGGTCGCCCTACACCACGCCAGGCAGATGCCACAACGCACCACACACAATCGTGGCACCTCTCGGCCGCTCTCGGCTTTCCCCCTCTCGGCTCGTGTCGGCCGTGCCCGTCTCTGGAGTTGCTAGGAGTCGCTAGCTGACCCACTCCTCACCGCACTGGCTTGAACTCCCCTTATCTCGCCTCTCGCACACGAGAGCGAGATTCTTGCCAGTTTGCGTTTGAAGATGAAGATATCTCGCACACCACAGGGCGAGATAACTGCCAGTTTGTGCTTAAGATAGGAATCTCGCACTGGCAGAATAATGGGAGGAATTAATATGCACCACTCCAGTTTATCTGCTCCACTTAACTCACGAGTAATTAGTCCCCTTACAACAGTAGAGTAAGATTTTCTGTTTCACCTTCAGGAACGAGCGATTGCAAGGGTTACTGGTTCACAGCATGAAGCCCTTTAGCACGTATCGTATCCCACCGCTGCCACCAATTTAATGTATCGGTACACGGCTAGCACTAAATATCGTACCACCGCTAGCACCAATAAATGTGTTCTGCTGTATAGTATAACTAGACCACCGTGTTGGATCGACGACACTGTCTGTAGTACACGTCAGCTACTCGCTGTCACTGCCCGACACTTCCCACCAAAGGTCCTCTGCCACGAGAAGGTGGAAGCTGGTCTGTTATTAAGTGGTAGCGTAAGGTGACAGAAATGAGCAGATTAAATCTCTCTTTATTGGGTACAGAATGATATAACTGCGACCCGAGAGATATGTAAGAGCGATACACCCTCCCTTTAAAACTGTAAAGCGGGTTCTGACGCTGAACGCTCACCGTGCCAACTAGGGCGCGGTGCTTAGGTCAGCTAAAAAGTGAGGTGCCGTGCATTTACATATACTCTGGGCTTATGCAAAAAGTAGATATAAATGACAACTCTACTAGCACATTATACACCTCTATTAAGTGGTATTAAGTACATTCACATATACCAACATAATAAATGGTTCCCCAGGACTTTACACTTACGCACTATTCATATATCTTTTCACTTCTCCTAACCTTCTTTTTATAATTGAAACAGGGTGGCACTTGTGGTCTGCCAATCCACCTTCTTCTATACCACAGCTAACAGCGAAATGATATTTGGTTGTTCATCATTCACACTTCATTACACACTGTTAATTATGACTAAACAGCTTTAAAAATTATTATGTAAAATGTATGATACTACAACTTCATATGGAAAAAGATGTTGACACCAGAACAACCTTCTGATCCATCAAACTATAGACCAATTGCAATAACTTTCATTCTCGGTAAAGCTTTTGAGACACTAATTAACAAACACATAATCAAGCATCTAGAAATCAATAAATCAATCAATGATCGGCAGTATGGAGTTAGACAAGAACGTTAAACTGTATATATTCTTTGCCTTCTTACCCATCAGATTAACAAAACAATAGACCAACGCGGTCAAACAGACACAGTACCACTTGATATATCAAAAGCATTTGACAGAGTGTGGCACCGTGCCATATTGTCTAAGATGTCACACTATGGTCTTGCATCACTGGTTCCTCTAATTTCTTCTTACCTTCATAAATACGGGTCATGGTAGATGAAATTTATTCTGTTTCATTCCATAAAAGCTGGCGTACCTCAGGGATCAGTTTTGGCGCCAACCCTCTTTCTCATTCATATAAATGACCTCCTGTCTGTCACTCTCAGTCCAATACGCTCTTATGCTGATGACTCGACCCTTCATAGTTCTTTCACATTTAGTACCTCCTTTACACAATTTAATATAATAAATTCCCAAATAAACACAGCAATTTCTCAGAAACAGGACCTTTCTAAAATTAATTAATGGGGACAAACAAATCTGGTCTCATTTAACGCTCTGAAAAGCAAATACATTAATTTCTCCAACAGAAAAAAACACTTAGACTCTCACATAATTTAAGTGATGTCATTATTCCCATATCCATTACAATTGATATCCTAGGTGTTACTCTAAACCCCAACCTAAGCTGGACAGCTTATGTTAAATCCCATGCTAAAATGCTTCTAAAAAACTGAGAGCTATGTACAGAGTTCGTGAGTTCTGCACTGATGAGCAGTTGGCCACAATATACAAAAGTCATGTTCGTTCTCAGATCGAGTACTGTTCACCACTGTGGAGTGGATGTGGAGTGGTCGCATTGAGGCAGTTGGACAAAATTCAAAATAAAGCCATTAGATTGATCAATAATCCTGCCATTACGCAGGACCTTCCTACTTTATCAGTACATAGAGATGTTGCTTCTTTAGCATTGTTTTATCGATATTTTTACCGAAAGTGGTCTGACGAACTGGCTTCAATTGTGCCTCCCCTTCACATTTTCTCCCGAAATACTCGGGCAGCTGGGAGTGCCCATGAACTCACATTCTCTCCCTCGCAATGCAGAACCTCTGCTTATCTAAATTCTTTTATCTCCAGAACTACTACCCTCTGGAATTCACTTCCTGGCAGTTGTTTCCCACAAACATTTAACCCACTTCAATTCAAATCCAGTTGTTATAAATATTTTATGAATGGAGGATGTCTTTAGGCACATGGACTTATTTTTTTTTCCTTTGTTTTTCCTTCCTCCATTCATTAAAAAAAAAAAAAAAAAAAAGCCACCAAGGAGAGGAGGATACACTTGTTCACCTTCAATCAACATTTGAGGAAGCAGACATTTGCCTAGTCCTCCATGTTTTGGACTCCCTGAAATGGGCTCACATAATGCATTGTTCTTTCTAATGACACAGATGTCATTGTTGCCCTCCTGTACCACATGCCTGTTTTTTTGCTACACAACGTCCAGGAATTGCGGGTTCGAGCTGGAGCTGGAGATACAACCCGGTATGTGCCACTCCATACTATGTTTGAGCGCCTTGGAAGTCACCTCTATGCAGTTCTTCCGGCTGTACACAGCCTTACAGGGTGTGACATCACAAGCAATGTCGACACTAAAAAGGCTGCCTTGAAAGCTCAACCGGAGAAGTTGCTAAAGCACTTCAGGCAAACTGCTACCCTACCCCAATCTGCTCTGCAGGATGCTGAATGCTATTTAGTGAAAGTTTTAAAGTCTACAGTAGACGTGAGTCAAAGAACTTCTTGGAGTTTAGGACTGAAATCTTTTACCATGAATAGGGGAGTTCTCGTCAGAACCTGCCTCCAACCAGCCAAGGCCCACACATAAAGCGTGCATTCTATAATGCTTTCGCTATTATGCACGCACTAGGAATTCATCAAGACTACGAGATCTCATTAAAGCCAGAAGACTTCGGCTTCAGGCATGCAAATGAATGTTCAATACCTTCAACATCTTGGAAGACACTGGAATCTCAATGGACAGTTGTCAGTTCATGTACCAAGTGTGCCACATCAACTTGTCCTTGCAGGGCTGCTGCTGTCAAGTTGTCAATTTCTGTAAGTGCAAGAGGGATGATTGCAAAAATCCAGTATGTTAGAATATTGCTGGGGTTATTTAGTTATACATGCTATCTAATGACAACGAATGAGGTCATTATCACCTGAACAGTAACAACTGGTGTGTTTTGTGCAATATATTTCGTTAGTCACTGAGGTTGAGGTCTTCACCGTAAGTGTTACCAAATTGCCAGAAGAAAAACCGAAGTATTATGGCTTTGATATCAATAGGGATATACAAATTGTATGCATTGGTTATCATTTTCTTCACTGATTGAAATACCGAGTGGAATACACTCATGTCTCATTATAGGAGGATTGTAAAGGAGCAGAGATTGCATTGTTACATTCACAACTTTAAACCTGTACAATTTACTGCCTTAATCATGATATTTGGCAACTGTTGTGAAATTATACAATCAGAACATAACCCATGATGATTCCAATCAATTTCTTGGTATAAAAAACATATAAGTAGACACAATTATTTAAGGTGTTAAAGCCATTTTACTAATTTCGGGAAAAATGGCATTTTGGGGGTAGGGGTAACTCTTCTTTATGTTAGGCCTCACTGTCACCATATGGTACCTTGTAATAAAAAAAGAAAAAAACTCTAGTTGTAGTTACACGAGAACTATTTAAGGAAACTTCTGACCAGTTTTGGTTGCTCTGTCTTTAATATTAATTGAGTGAGGTGGTATTAAAGTTTGCCTGATTTTCAAACTGAAAGGGATTTTTTTTTTTTTTTTACCAAAGTCGAGCAAAATAAAACCATTTTGCTCTGAAAAACATTTTGTGTAGATAAGTCATACAGAAAATGTGTTGTCTATGTGTCAACCTGAAAAATTAATGTAAATTTTAATTCTAAAGTGATGCCAGGTCTGATATTCCATGAAATGTATGATTTCCTTTTTCGGTGAAAAGACCCCAAAGAATTATCGTGAAGTCGAAAAAACGTACTTGTTGTGGAAGTGTTACTCAAACTTTTTTGGAGGCTCTAATGATGTGGATCAAGGAAATAACAGATTTGGCTGTAAAAGAGACATGTAGATAGACACCCCTCTAGAGCCAGGACTAATATATACGCACAGTATATGTGCATAGGACGAATGATATGGTTAACCTTTCGAAATTTTTTACACCAAAATATTCTGTGATGATTGATATGTTGCAACTGGCGTGAAAAAAAAAAAATCATAAAAATACTTCCTGAAGTCTCCACGTTGCCCAGCTTTACCTGCTGTAACCTTCTGCTCACCTTTATCTCATCTTGTCCCACTTTCCCTCGATGTTTATTTATTTTTTTTTTCACTCATTTTCACCGTGCTTGATGTTTCAGCAGGTTCCTTCTACCTGCTTTCATCCTTTTTGCTTCTTTTCTTCCATGTTTCCCCGCTGTTTATCCCTTCTCCTAACCTTTCTCTAGTTTCACTACCTCTTCCCTCTTTTCCTAGCTTTCCCTAATTTTCCATCGCTTTCATCTAGTTTCCCCCTACCTTTTCCTGTTTTTTTTTTTTTTTTTTTTTTTTTTAACTTTAGTTCTGTAGCCTTTTTGACATTTTCCTTCCCCTCCTTTCTTTGCCTTCTTTCCGCTGTTTTCTCTCAACAATTCCTACATATACTTCCCTTTCTCTTTTGTTTCTCACTTTCCCCCCAGCTTTCCCTCCTCTTCTCCATCTTTTGCCTCCCATTTTCCCTTTCTTTGTTCAGTCGATTTCCTGCCTTTCTTCTAGATATCCCATCACTTCTCACTCCTTTTCACATCTACTTCCCCATTTTCGCTTTTTCTTCCACAACGTTCCCCCGCGTCTTCACCGACATCCTAAGCACCACGCTTAAGTCGGTGAGTTTTTTCCAAACTTTGGCCGTCTAATTGCTAAAAATATTTCTGGCTAAGGTTCGGAAGTTCGGGAACATAGTTATATATAAGAAAAAAGGTTTTTCAAATAAACTTAATGCAAGACTTGCCGAACAACGAACTCTCACCGAAGACCCTGGTTTTGATCATAAGAGGACGAGAAGTGGAGTGTGAAGCCGCACGTCCCCTCCTTGCATGTGTTCCAACATGTTCACATCCTCTCGAAGTTCCCTTAATGACATACAGACTCACAAACACTTAAACTCCATCCTACATTCCCTCCGCTCATTCTTCATTCGAAAATATCTTCACATCTTTACATCTTTGTGAAGCACTGAATGGGAGCGGGTCACTTCAGTGACCGAAAGTGGAGTTCCCTGGTCCTATGGATCAGTTGGGTTTCAGAACTCCAAAATACAACTCGAATGTGCGTGGTAGAGCTGCCTGCCAACGTCAGATGCGTGGAAGCCCCACCTTGCACTGCATGTCTGACTGAAACCCAAGAACTTTTTTTCAACCTAATTACAAACAAAAATAAATAAATAAAAGCACTGACACTGAACAAAATTAAGAAAAAAAAAATACAATTCAAGCATGCCTGATTGGGTTATACTAAGACAGACTCCAAACAACCATATCTAGAACCATTTTACTTTGTCTAAAATTGTCATCTTTCAATCTCCAGTTCTCAACTGTAACAAGAGTTTGGCACTAGAATATATTGCTAGTCATGAGGAAGTGCTACGGAAAGGATGTACAGCTGTAGTACTGTCTTATACTGCGATTATTCTGTAAAGGCATCTCAACGCTAGAATATAGTACTAGGCATGAAGAAATGCCATGGAAAGGCCATAGACCCAAAATATTATTTTATACCTCTGCTTAGTTGTAACAAATGTTTCACCCTAGAATTTGGTGCTAGTAACAAAGAAGTGTTGTGGAAAAAATGTGCAGCCAAAATACTGAGATAAGCGAAAAAGACTGGAAAAGGACTTAATTCTTCGCGTAGTTAAGGAGACCAAACTATAGTTACTCATCGCAGTATGCTTGGAATGTAGTAATGCATTAGTTAATTTTCACCAAAGTTGAAATAAATCGTCATGGAGTAACAGGAACATAATTTAAAGTAGGCAATAGTGATGAAGAGCAATGTTGAACAGAAGCGTCCGGCGGGAGCAACAGCGAAACAGTTAAGGACTACTGTCTTTGTTAGAAGAAGTTAACAATAACTTTGAGTGGAATTTTTGAACTGCAGAGGTTAGATCCACTTGAATACAAGAGATCTTTCAAAACACGAATGAAATTGTCTGATGGCTGTAAAAACTGACATGCAAAAATAAAATCTACGTTGAATAGAATCGTCTAATGACTAAAGAATTAAGAACTTCAAGGCTTCCGACGATACTTAGTCAGGCTGAATAAATAATTAAATAAATTAATAAATGAATAAATAACACGTAAATAAATATTGGGCATTCTCTCTCTCTCGCTCGCTCTCTCTCTCTCACGCACACACACACATTTGCAGTATCGCTCTCTCTTCTTTCGAGGCTTCCCATGTAAATGGCTAATTAGTACATGCAGACAGTGTTGAGATGGCCTCAAGAGGTTGTAAGTCAAGCCAAAGTTGTCTTATCCCCAGGTTTATGTATGTGGGTGGATGTGTTCCATTGTATATCTAATTATATATTTATCTATCTATCGCTCGACCAACTTGTCATTCTTAATTTTCATTTTATTCCAAAACTCAATTTGTTTTTCTTACGTCCTGTTTTTTTTTTTTTTTTTCTGGTACTCTTTCTTTATACTTGGTCCTTCTCTCTCATTTTCACCATGCGCTGCAATTCTTCTGAGGGCATTTACCATTATTTTGCTTCGAGGATTTCCATAGGAATCACGTAGAAAATGGAAAAAATCGGTATTTTTCTACATGCAATTACGAGGCATCGCATGTAAATCAAGTGCAAATCTAAAGAGTTAAACACCAAACTCATTTATCATCTGTTTCGAGGTTTCACACGTATACATCGGAAAACAGATCTTTACAGGACTCATTAGGATATACAGGAAATGTTGAGATGGTCTCTATGGAGGTATCATTCTTCCATTCAGTTAATTATCCATCTATATATCTATCTGTCTGTCCGTGTTTCTATATGCTTATCTGTCTTTCACTGTTAATTGTAGAATAATTCTCTCTCTCTCTCTCTCTCTCTCTCTCTCTCTCAACGTATATATATATATATATATATATATATATATATATATATATATATATATATATATATATGATCATCATCAGCCATTGCAAGCCCACTGCTGAGTAAAGGCCTCCCCCAACCTTCACGAGCTCCTTGACTGAGCCAATCTTTGCCAGGTTTTCCCTGCAATTATCTCTATCTCATCTCTCCATCTCCTGTCTGGCTTTTTTCTGCTATGGTTAGAAACTCTTGGTGTCCAGTCGTTCAGCCTCTTGCTCCATCGTTTATCGCTTATTCTTACTTCATGGCGTGCCCCCTCCATTTCTTTTTTTTTTTATAACTTCTATAATATCTTTGACTTTAATGTGCTCTCTCACCCAAGTTGATCTTTTCCTGTCTCTTAAAGATATTCCCAACACTGACCTTTCCATTGTTCTCTGAAAAAGGATTAATTTTTTTCCATCGATTTTGTCAGTTTCCAGGTCTCACGACTACATGTCATAGTTGGAATTATACACATTCGTTGTATACTTTTCGTTTCATACAAATTGACAAGCTACTTCTCATGATGTCTCTGTGTTTACCGAAAGCCTTCCAGCCAATTAGAGCCTTCATCAAACATGTTTCAGCGGCCTGCCACCAGGTGGTCTAGCATCGCCCAGCCTCGATCAAATATTTTTGCGGGGTTTTAAAGACCTGTGAAATTGTACCTAATACTAAGTTTATAATAATACTGCTATTTATAGGAATATTTTTTCCTATTCAATCAAGCGCACATATATATATATATATATATATATATATATATATATATATATATATATATATATATATATATATATATATATATATATATATGCAAACTAACCACAGGAGAAATGAAAGGAACGACAGTGAGTACTTTCGTATATTACATCTTCAGAGTGAGACAGAAATGCAAAAAGTAGAGGTTTTTTATGCACACCCGCAGCAGGTAGTGGCACACAGAACAATGGATGACCTGAATTTTTACCTGCGGCTTAACTTATATATATATATATATATATATATATATATATATATATATATATATATATATATATATATATATATATATATATATATATTAGGGTGTTTCACTCCCGGGGGTAAAAAAATTAAATGTGTTGAAAGTTGTCAGCACGGGTGTCCCCTCGTTTCTTATGACCCATAAATAAAATATGCAAATATTTGGTTTGATTCGTCAATATTTACTGGTCGCACAGTTTGACTAGGTACCACATTTCAAGTGAAACTTCGAAAAAATCAAATGGAGAAGAAGACAAAAAATTGGCAACGAACGTTTATTGAACTGAAAATTATCAAACAAACATATGAAAAAAATGCAAAACAAAGAAATGGAGAACAATTCTGCAAGTAGAGAATGGCAATCAAATCGTTTGTGGATGGGGCTCAAGGAGCAGGAGGGAACTTAGCGGTCACTCCAGCCTTTGTTCTCTTGACGGTCTTGCGGTCATAATGAACAACTTTGAGGAGGAACTGCTTCTGTTGCTCGTCTTTGGTTCGGGCTTGGAGTCTTTGTATCAATGCCACTCCTCTCTCTGCTGCATCATTGGCAACCTGCAGGCTTCGGCCGGTGGCTCGAGTTTGTGGATCTTGCAAAACATGTTCCACGTTCTTGGTAGTGACCATCCTCCCAGCAAAGACGCCAATGGTCTCCAGTGTTCGCTTTGTCACCAATTCAGAAAGACAGTCAGGGAGAGTGAAGTTCTTCTTTTGAAGTCTCTTGAGTGCTTTCGAGGTTGCTGGACGGCTTAGTTTCTTGACCATGGCCGCCTGGTCATCGCGAGACACTCGTTCGTCAAAGAATGCTAGGGCCACTCCTTGCTCTGAGAGGTACCAGAGGTGCCTTCGGAGGGCCTTCTCTGCCATTGCCCCAAGTTCTCTATCCACAAACACCTGGAGAATCGCCAAGAACTCCAGGTCATTCTTCAATGCAAAGTTTGGGACAGCTGCCTCATGCCAGAATCTGACGTAAATGAGACTGATGAAACAGGCCAGTCGTCGTACTCCGCATTTTTCCGACCTCGTCAGCTTCAGTTGTTGCGAAAACAGGGCAATCTTGAGGATGTAAATAGCCTTTGCCATCCATCTTGCCTGATGGTAGGCTCCAGGGGCCCTAAATCGAGGCAGATCCCCGCTCCATCCTCCCAGGTAGACAAGAGAGAGTTGAAGGAGTTCGAGATAGTCCTCCCTTGGGTGGGCTCCGTCATGGATGACTCTCCTGAGGAAATTTATCATCTTCAGCCTCTGTGATTCGCTCGACTCATCCAGGGGTTGTTCTTCGTTGAGGGTACCGACGGATGTCTTGTCCAAGAAGTCCCATTTTTCTCGGAATCGCTTGAAGAGGGGAATCTCGGGACCTGGAGGAGGGCCGAAGAGGAGCTCATAGGTGTTCTTCAGTACCACCTCGTGAATGTGATGTCGGCATGCCAGCCAAAGAAGAGGTCTTCCAAGGGACTGTTCAATTATGGTGCAGGCTCCGCTAATCATGCCACTGTTGGATGCAGTCGTATCAAATGAGAGACCGATGATCTTGTCAGCAATCTGATACGCTTCCAGCAGCGAAAGGACAGTAGCTGCTATTTCTCTTCCGCTACCATCAATGGCGATAGGTACTCCAAGAAGCTCCTCGAAGTTAGTCCCAGTAAGCACAACAGCAATCCTCTCCTCTGAGATCCGAGATGTGACAGCACTTTGAATCAGTTTGCCATCCCAGTGGAGAACAAGGGGAGGCGGATCACAGAAGGCTTCTTATTCAATGCGCTTTGCTTCAGTTTCTCGGTTCTTTCTCCTCATGCGATGCACCGTGGAGGCAGAGCAGGAGATCTCCGAGACATCATGCCCCAGGCTTGAGGCTGCAGCAACGAAGGACACAGCAGCTTGACGACATGAAAGGTTTTCCCGGTCCCAAGTCGTGGTCAGGCCTGGAGTCATTGGGTTCTTCGACGGCCTTCTCCGTGGGATTTTTGCGGGAGAAGGGCAGCCTTGGAAGTCCTCATCCAACACAGACGATCCAGAAAAAACAGAGGATGAATCGGAAGTTTCTTCCAGGGCAACCTTCTTGAACAACTTCTCCACTTCCGCCTCTTGCTTCCTCTTCCTCATCTGCTCCTTCTTCATTACGTCAGCCTTCTTGGCAACAGCGGACGCATGGAGATTATCGACACTACCCATTGAACAGGACTGTCTGTCCTCCCTCTTCAGTTCCAGAAAGGCCAAATCTTCTTCTGGGACATTGGTCTCCGCGATCTTACCACTTGCGACATCGAAGACATCTTGTAGGTCGCCCTTCCAAATCTCCCTCTTTGTCACGGCGGCAGGTGTCTCCCACTTGGCTTCCTTCTTGAGGCTCACGTACTCGTTGTGAAGGTGCCTGATGTTATGATGGATCACGTGCTCCGCCTTGACAGGGAGATTTGCTTTCTCCCACATTTCCTGCAGCTTGAGAGAGATGCTCTTGGCCGCCTCTGGGAGGGTCTCCCTCTGCACCTGATGGTAGTGGAGGAAGACCAGGAGGACATCTTCCCGCGAGGGCAGGCGAGTTCCCAAGAAACCTGGATTTGGTGACTTCTCCAGGAGCCAGATAAGGTTCTTGCTTCGTGTGGAAGACATCATCTAAAAAAAAAAAAAAAAACTTCAACACTCAACATGTTATTCAGAAGGGAAAGTTACTACCCTCACCATGAAACTCCTTTCACTATCAAAAGTGTGCGACCTGTTAACATGGTCTGATTTCGCTAAGATTTTGCATGAAGCACTTTTTATAGGAAAGGTTCAAAGGCAAACCCGTGCTGATAAAATTATTGCACTTCACAAAATATGAAACACCCTAATATATATATATACACCTGTAAAGAAAGAATAACCAGGCTTCCAGAGAATCTTAGCTTGGGAACTAAAATAGTGTGCTGTCTACATATATTTGAATAAATCGTGTGCAGTTAGTAAAAGCAGATTACCTTCAGGACTTGTGATGTGTGTTTTAGCATGCTTTAAAGTAGTAAGCAGTTCCTCTGAAAATAATGTACTGAACGATTGCTTAGTTGGTGAGTCAGCCATATTAATCCAAACAAAAGGCAGTGCGGTACGACACTATAATCATAACAGAGTACGAGGAGTTGAAGTTTAAACTTACTAAACTGTACAGTGGAACCAGGGAAACATTTAAAAGAATTATTTGTGTTAGACTTTGGTTACTAAGATGACCAAGACGTCCAACAGGTCCGCATTGTTAGGAAAAGTCACGTCAGACAGGGCGGCATATCGAAAGGTGTTGCTAAACTCCTTTGTTTTCCCGGTCTAGCTTTCTGAAAATACTTTCAAGGCATGCTGTAAATAATTTTGGTAAATTTGTACCTCCTGGATGCACGCCTTTCTCAATCTTAATTTTTTCCTAGTCCTTATGTAATTTAACTGTAGGAGATCCCTCTTTATATATGTTTTCGAGCAGTTTTACAATTTTCTCATTCACTCCTTGTTCTCACAATGAAATTATAATTGCCACGTTCTCCACTGAACCGAAAGCCTTTTCGTAATCAACAAGACCTAAGCACAGTGGTTTATTATATTGTGTGTAGATGATCAGTCGTCAAAAACCCGCTTCAGAATCCTGCCTGTTCACGAGGTTGGTTTTCCTCCATATCTGTTGTTATTCTGTTCGATAAGACTTTAGTGAAGAATTTGTCAATGACTGATAATAAGCGAACAGGTCGACATTTTTTTTTTTTTTTTGTCCATATTGATTATATGCTAGGGCTGTGTCATACAGAACTGGTGTATTGGTATTAGCGAGGGTATTTTTATGACATGTCGGCAGGTATTCTGGTAGAACAGTAAAGTCTGTTTTTATTCAGTTGAAATCCTTAAACTGTTCCCTGCTTCAGCGGGGATTTGAACCTGGGTCCGGAAGGAACTGCAGGCCACCTCTCTACCGACTGAGCTACCGCCTCCCCCGAAGTTACTAAGATCTTTTGAGTCACCTTTTTTTGTAAAGTAAAATAACTATTGCATTACACCATGTTATGGGAATTTTCTTTTTTATACATTGAGTGAATATGTGAGGAAGCCTGTTTTGTGCTTCTGCTCCTACATCCAACAGAAATCTGCTACTGTTCCTTGTTTTCCCGGAGCCTTCCCTCTTTTCATGTTTTTAAGAGAATTAATTACTTCGTCTGGTGTTACCTCACGTACTTCACTTGTGTCAACTGAAAAGTTAGGTATTGCTACTACTGTCTTTGATGCATACAGTTCTTTGTAAAATTCTTCAACTGTCATCACCATCTTATCTCTGCGTTTAGTGACTTGACCGTTTTTGCCTCTCAGTGATGTAATTTGTTGCTTTCCTAGTGCCATTTTACTTCGGACCTGTTTCAGACCTTTTCCTTTTCTGCTGGTTTCTTTGATCTGATCCATGTTTCTCTTTCTTTTTTACTTCTCTCTGTCTCTTGTTGATAAGCTTATTTAATTTAACTTGTTCCATTTCTTCTTTTTTTTTTTTTTACTTTCATTTCATTTTTTTTTTTTTCTCGTTTAATTTTATTGGGCATATCTTTTTATCTTTAATCATCTTTCTTTCACCTCTGAAATTGAATCTGGCTGTGCAACCTACCATCTTTATCTTTATTTACTTTGTTGATAACTGACATTTGTGATCGTGTTATTCTTATCTGCTACAAAGAAGTCGATTTCATTCTTTCTTTCTCCATTTGGGCTTCTCCAGGTCCACTTTCTCCCTGTTCTTTTGTGAAAGAATGTGTTCATTATTCTCATGTTATACATTTCATCCAAATTTACCACCATTTCTTCTCTTTCATTCTTTTCTCCCACCCCAAAATTTCCCATACATACTCCACCACTGTTTTATATCCCAATTTTTGCATTGAAGTCTCCCATGAGTATTGAGAAGCTGGTGCATATACTCGTATTACTTTCAGGGTATATTTTTTGCATAATCTAATTACAACAAGTGCTGCTCTATCAGATACACTGCTGAATTTAACAATGATGTCTGCAAGGTTTCTGTTAAATCGAAATTCTACACCACAAACTCTTTCAGTTTGCATTACATATATGTGTAAATATGTACAGAGAACACACACACCACAAAGCCAGCCAGGAGACAGGACGTATGTGCTGGGCAATCCCCAGGTCCTGTCCTCCCCCCTTACTATTTTTTATCCAGCCCATACCCCACTGACCGGGTTAATGTATGGCCCGTCCTGCACCATAGGTGCAGGGAATCTTTGAAAGAAAGAAGAAAGATAGTACAGGGAAACTGAGATGTATAATATATAAAGTATATAATATGTAATATCTCTCTCTCTCTCTCTCTCTCTCTCTCTCTCTCTCTCTCTCTCTCTCTCTCTCTTATTATATATATAATCTATATATATATATATATATATATATATATATATATATATATATATATATATATATATCCCAGTGACTTCCAGACTGCCTGTGCAAGCGCTTTTGCTGTAAGGGTGTCAGGCATACCGCCGTCCGCGTGTCGGCTCATAGTCGCGAAGCTCATAGGTCGCTACCCCGGGGGTTCCCTTCTTTATTTTGAAAATGCCCAGTTCTGTCCTATATTGAAGGCACTGGGAGCTAATGGGATAGAGATCGATCGATCGGTCGATAGATAGATAGATAAATATAGATACATTTATATGCCCGTATATATATATATATATATATATATATATATATATATATATATATATATATATATATATATATATACAGTAATCACTCCAATATCCGACGTAATAGAGCCATTGGTAGGTCCGGTTATTGGTTTTGTCCGGATATTGGGCCCCAGCTTATGGACGTGTACTTATGGACCCTAACTCAGAGAAACACCTATACAACTCCCTCTGGACATGCATAGCACCTATTTAAGACTCAAATCACACCAATAAGGCACATAATTGACTGAAATAAATGCAAAAGAAACATAAAATGAGGGTTTAGAAGTATGTTCATACATTAATAAACATTCTGGTACTTATGAACCCTAACCTAGCCTAACTCAGAAAAACACATTCCTACTGTACATGCATAGCCACTAACACCCTATTCACACCAATAAAGGACATTAAAGAGTGAAATGAGGTAAGTATAGTATGGAAAAAAGTACAGTATGAAACATTCTGGTAAGTATAGTATGGAAAAAAGTACAGTATGAAACATTCTGGCTACTTACAGCAAGTCCCTGGCCACCTCAATGAATAACCGCCTCCTCTTGGACTCTGACAATAAGAACGATTTCCTGAAGCACTTGCAGTACACTCTTCCTGAAGTCTTGCACGAACTTAGTCAATAACACACAGAAGTCCATTCTCTTCACAGTGTTCACTTTTGTCCAAATAATGCTCCATTGTAACTTAGTGTTGCACTTTAACTTTTCCCAATTTTTTTCCATTTTCCAAAGCCAAAAAAAAAAGAAGTCTACATTAAATTTCTTTTCTATTGAGCCTTTTCTCTCAACTTGAAAACCTTAACACAACACACCATTTTTTTCACTGCACAACACTCAAAATTCCCGTGTGGTCTAGTGGAGAAGTTCTTGTTGTTTATTCACTGTCAGAGTCCGAGAGTATCACTGGCAGGCGACCTAGGGGTGCATCACTGGGTCGTGGTGATGGCGTACCCACTGCAGAGGACTCTGAAGAAAGCCGCAAACTCACGTCGAGCGGTGACTCCACCGTGGCTGATGTGCTGGGCTGTGGCTCGGAGCATGAGGGCCTGTCTTGGGGAGGCAACGGAGTGGAGCCAGGGCTGGGCACAGCGGGGGTCACAGGCCTGAAAAAACTGTCAATCGTTGACTGACGCAAGGACCGACGATTCTGACAATTGATGATGCTCTGCCTGAAAGCACGCACTTCCTCCACGAGTCCCAAGGGTCTCCCTGTCGCAGTCCGGGTGTTCCAGGTAGTCTAGGACGAACTCTAAATGTTCCCGGAGTGAGCTCAGCTTGGGGATTGCTGGAGTAGTGTCCTGCTGAGAGGAGTCCGCATCATCGTCGCCTTCGTCGTCGGAATCTTCAAGTTCGGTACTGACACCAGCAACCGAAGACGCAATCTCGATATCAGACAACGTCTGATACCCAGGATTGCCCTCGTCATCATCCAACCACTCACGAACATCGTCCACATCAATATCGTCGCCGTGCGTATGTAGCCGTGCATGGAAGTCATCCACGTCAAACCCCAGAAAATCGTATTCCACATCCGTTCTGAGAAGCAGACGAGACCAACCATTTTCAAGAGTTTTCACAGGGACTTCCTTCCATGCACTAGCCCAGTTGTACAGCGCAGACTTGATGTTGTAGCGGCGAAGGTTTTCCAAAGTCCGCTTGCCTAGTGTGTCCCGTCCTTCCCTGCGCTCGTCCTCGTCCTTGAGAACAACCATCACCTCGTCCAGGAACTTCCAACGGTATAGGCGCTTTGTTGCCACGATCACTCCTTGGTCCATGGGTTGAATGAGAGCAGTCGTATTAGGTGGCAGAAACATGCACCTAATAGGGCCATTCTAAGCAACCAAGTCCTTGTCTCATGGGTGGGCAGGTGCATTGTCGAGCAGAAGGAGAGCCTTTACCTGGTCGCGAGGGATTCCCAGTGTCTTTGTCTGGTAATGGATGACCTCCTTGACGAAGTGACGGTGAAACCAGTCTTTGAAAATCACAGCTGTGAACCATGTTTTCAAAGAATGGTACCAGACGACAGGAAGGACATCCATCACCCCACAAAGGCACCAAGGCTGCTTTGCACGGCCAACAACAACAGGCTTAAGCCGGTGCATGCCATTAGCACTGGCAAAACACAAAGCAGATATCCGTTCCTTGGAAAGCTTGCGGCCAGGTACACGCTTCTCCGTCTCCTCGGCTAGAGTGTTCGTTGGCAGCGAGCTATAGAATAGGCCAGTTTCGTCAGCACTGTAGACTTGACCGAGAGTTAGGCCCTCCCTGTCGATCAAGCCTTTCACCTTGTGCTGAAACTCGTCAACTCCATCCTCGTTAGCGTCCAATGCTTCGCCATGTGCTTTACGGTTAGTAAGGCCATGTCGCAACTTAAACGCGAAGAGCCAACCCTCGGATGCCTTGAAGTCTAGGGCGTCGTGAAGCCTTGCGAACTTCTCAGCAGCAGCCTTCAGCTCCGTTCCACGTACCATCACACCAGCTGCACGTTGCTGTCGATACCAAATCAACGTGGATCAGTCGATTTCTGCAAACTTGGGGGTAAACATAACCTTCCTTTCCACGTTGTGTTTGCTTCTCGACAAGAAGTCAGCAGTGTACTGCATGAGTTTGTCTCGGGAACGTTTGATATTGAACAAAGTCAACCGGGCCAGGTTGTACTCGCTGAGAGTGCGGGAAGAAGACCAACCCGCATCAACTTTCTCCAATATCTCCCTCTTCTTTTCCAGAGTCAACACCACTCTCTTCCTTTTCTCAGGTGGTGGGGCCATCATCACACACACTAAGAGGAGGCTCGAGAGCAGCAGGAGGCCCTGCAGCAGGTAGGGCACCACAACAAAAGCGAACACGTGGGCAGCCATTACGAAGAGCTTACGTTCACTCGCGGTGAGAGACAGGCGGGAAGTGGGGAGGATGCAGCGGCGCTCTATCGGACGTCGGAGGAATGACGCACCAAAACAATGCTCTCCCGCGGCGCGCGCGGCAAGTTCAAATTACGGACGGGAAAAAATTGTTTTTATTTTTTTGGTTTTTCGGACCATTTTGGGAATGTTGGATCCCAGGAAAATTAGGTCTGGGTAGTGGGGATGTTCGGTTATTGGGCGTCTGGATATTAGAGTGATTACTGTATATATATATATATATATATATATATATATATATATATATATATATATCATCAGCCGTTTGAGTATCCACTGCAGGACCGGCCTATCTCGACCGAAGTGGGGACGATATAGCCAATGTATCTCTACCAAGTGGCTAAGACTGTCTGGTAGAGATTGTATGTAGGGTGAGAAGTGCATTGCATATGTATTATTGTAGTGTTGGAGTGGCTTTGGATGTGTGTAGTCTGTGAACCAAGTGTAATTGGCCCGAGCAAGCCGAATAGATGCAAGCATACTTTACAATACGCGACACTGGTTCAACCACAGCACCCCTGATGTCCACCAAGCAGTACAGTACATGGCCAGAAGAACGCTCACAAAGTTTATTAACCTGGCAGCGCGCGAACCTTCGTTCTTCAGTGTACGAAAACGCACACTTTACCACTGTACCACAGATGCTCCATATATATATATATATATATATATATATATATATATATATATATATCTATATATATATATATATATATATATATATATATATGTGTGTGTGTGTGTGTGTGTATATATGTGTATATATATATATATATATATATATATATATATATATATATATATATATGCACGTAGATAATATCACAGCCAGACAGATATACTAATAGATAGATAGATAGGTATACCTTGCCATTCTAAGCACAACTGTCCCTGCCTCACCCTCCTATACACGGGAACGGTCCAAACAATCCAAATTCTGCCCCATCCATGGTACCCACCCTAAAAATCCTGGCTGTTACGGAACCACCCATTTTATGCATGTAACCCTCAACCATACCCATAAACATACGGTGTTATCATAAACACCCCATTCTCTTGTCTTCCTTACCCCCTCCTTCTCAACATACACACACACACACACACTCAGCCACACCAAGGCACGGAGAGGGAGCAGACGCACGTCGCCACCTCTCTATACCTGGCCAACTTGGCCAGCAGCGTTACCTAAATAAGTATCTTTATATGAGTCAAGGTCTGTACAAGGTTAGACTAAATGGTGTTCTAATATAAAAAAAGAAGTTTGAAGGAAGACTTGGTCAAACAGAAAAGTAAACAAAGCAGCGCAAGAATACGCACAATCAGCTGATCGTTGTTTAGTCTACAATCTGCCCCAGGGAATGTAAGTAGTATATGCGCTTTCAGTACTGCAAAATGACCACATACTTTAGTAAAGCAAATTTGGAAAAGAAAAGGGATAAAGGTAGAAAGCAGGATGATGATTTCTACCAAGAACTGGTTGAAATGGAGACTCACAATAAACTGGTAGAACAAATACACAGGTTAGAGACGGCTTTTCAAAATGAGATTGATGAAATTAAGAAACAGATGCACTTGCAAAGGGATGAAATAGAAAAATTAGGAAAGGAAGTCAACAAGAAAGACACAACCATAGATGAGCTAACAGTTGAAGTGGGTACACTTAGGAGGAAAATTAGTGAAATGGCATGTACAGTAGTCAACCACGAGAGTATTATGGAAGAGTTCAAAAATGATACAGAGACAATTAGGCAAGTAAGCAGTCTGATAGACCAGAGCAGTGATATTGAGGAGAAGATAACACAGGTGAATGAAGCTGTGCAAAGCTACAAAATTGATATGGAAACCACTTATGCTGAAATGGTGAAAGTAAAGAAAGACTTGGAAACAAGGGTGGAAGAAAAATGCATTAAAAATGAAGTGAAAAGAATAATCCAAAACAATCCTAAGTTTGTCAGAGATTCAGTAGATATTAACAAAACTATAGTAATCACTGGTATACAAGAGGAAGAAGTAAAAAACAAGATCTCAGGAGACAAAAAGGAGATGGCAAATGTAATGGGCATATTGAAAGAAGTATCAGAGGAAATTGTAGTAAAGACATAGAGGAACACAAAAGGTTAGGGAAATACGAGAAAAGCAAGTCAAGACCCCTATAGGTAACCTTCCAGAGTGTAAACACCGTGGAGGAGATACTAAAAAACACAAAGAATCTTATGGAAAAAGAGGAGTTCAAAAATGTATGGATAAAAGATGCCTAACACAAGAGGAACTGGAATTACTGAAAGAGAAGAGGGAGGTAGCAAAAACAAAAAATAAGGGAAGATCAGAGGAGGAGAAGAATACATTTTTTTACAAAGTAATTGGATTGCACGTACGAAAGTGGTACATAAACAGGAGGGGAAAAAAAAGGAGGAAGGTCGTAGAACCGAATCATGACGGGTATATAAACAAGATGATTAAGTTGATGTACTCAAATGTGGATGGAATGGTATCTAAATTATTAGAGATGAATGATTATGTCAGAGAAAATGAACCACATATAATATGCCTAACTGAAACAAAATTAACACCAAGGATATCAAATGACATCCTAAACTCAGAGGAATATAATATATGGAGAGAGATAGGAACTTAAAAAAAGGAGGAGGAATTATAATATTAACTAAGAAAAATCTAAAAGTCAAAGAAATAGAATTAGATATACCCTCACAAGTAGAACTGATTGCAGTAGAGATAAATACATCTGAAGGGAAAGTAATTGTAGCAATTTGTACATGCCACCCAGATCAAACACATGGGAAAGAGACAAATATGAGGACCTGGCGGAGAGGACAATTCAGAGTTTAAGAGCATTACTACATAAAATGGAAGAGAAATCGAAAAGAATTATACTAACTGGAGATTTTAATACAAATATAAATTGGAATACTCTAGATATAATAAGCCAAGAAAGCTGTTGGGACCAAAACCTCCTGGATCTTGTGCAAGAGTTTTTCCTATCGCAACATGTAAGGGAAACCACCAGAAAAAGAGGACTCGATGTGCCCTCAATGCTAGATCTCCTATTTGCTAGGCAAGAAAAGGGTATTGACAATTTAATATATCACCTTCCATTCGGCAAAAGCGACCATGCAGTACTAAATTGCAATTTCAGGATTGCATATGACATAGATAACAGCAATGAAAGTTACAAAAAGAGCCTAAACTATAAAATGGGAAAGTTTCATGACCTACACATACTACTAGATATACAAACATCAGAAAAAGAAATACAGGAGGAGCTAAGTAAATTAGACAAAGGAAAAGCAAATGGTCCTAATGAAATTTCATGTTGGGTGCTACGTGAATATGCAAAGGAGTTAAGTAAACCATTATTTTTAATTTCAAGAAATCCTCGAGTCAAGGTAAACTACCTGGTATTTGGAAGAAAGCAATTATTGTTCCCTTATTCAAGAAAGGGAATAGACAAAATCCACTTTACCGACCAGTATCACTAACCAGTGTTGTAAGCAAGGTATTAGAAAAGGTTATAAGAAAATCTTGGATAAATCACCTAGAAGAACACAATATGATAACAGAAAGACAGTTTGGTTTCAGAAAAGGAAAATCATGTGTTACTAATCTGTTGAGCTACTATGACAGAGTAACAGACATATTACAGGATAGAGAAAGATGGGTGGACAGTATCTATTTAGATTTCAAGAAAGCATTTGACACAGTACCACACCAAAGACTTTTTTTGAAACTGTACCATCAAGGAGGAATTCGAGGCAATCTGTATTGTTGGATGCAAGATTTTCTCATAAAAAGAAAAATAAGAACAGTACTAAGGGGAAATTACTCATCATGGAAAGAAGTGACCAGTGGAGTACCACAGGGCTCAGTGCTGGCACCAATCATGTTTTTAGTGTATATAAATGATATAGACAGTAACACTGGAAGTAAAAGCTATCTAAATATGTTTGCAGATGATGCAAAAATACAAAGGAGAATTACTAACACAGACTCTTGTAAAGAGCTACAAGAAGAATTAACTAAACTTCATGAATGAAATAATACATGGCAAAAGGAATTCAATGTGGACAAGTGTCATGTAATCAATTTTGGTAAAAGTGGAAAAAGACCTGATTGGGATTATACATTAGGAAATAAAACCCTACACACATCAGAAAGAGAGAAGGACCTAGGTGTGACTGTCAATAACAGACTATCTCCGGCTGACCACATCAGTGAGAAGGTACGGAACATGTATACACTGCTTGCCAATATGAGAATAGCGTTTACATACATAAATGAAGACATGCTAAGAAAGATAATAACATCATTCATCAGACCAACCCTGGAGTATGCATCAGTAGTCTGGAGTCCTCATCTCAAAAAACACATAGACAAGATTGAGAAAGTTCAAAGGGCCGCTACAAGATGGGTACCAAACTTAAGGGATCTAAGCTACGAAGAAAAACTAAATAAACTGAACCTACCAACACTACAGGAGAGAAGGAAAAGAGGTGACGTGATTATGCTGTATAAATGCATATCAGAGAAGGAGAAAATAGACATAAATGGTTACTTAACGTATGGGGATGCATCAGCAAGAGGACACTGCAAAAAACAGCATAAAAAGAGAGGTGATAAAGACGTAAGGGAATTTAGTTTCCCAAATAGAGCAATTGATCAGTGGAATGCACTACCGAATGAAATAGTGTTTGCCAAAACAATTCACAAATTTAAGGATATGTACGATAAATATGGTTTAAGACACGGGACAGTACGAGCTTGACTCATTCCTGTGAAGACACATTAAGGTAAGAACAACTAGGTAAGAACACACACACACACACACACACACACACACACACACACACACACACACACACACACACACACATTCCAACCTACCTGATTCAATTCATCCTATATATACTTCTATCTGTCCTTCATAACTCTCCATCCACTCATTCTAAACACACTAAACCATACCGTCAGCTACATATAGTCACATATCCCTGTCACACTTATCAATAGGCTCCAAATAGTACAAATGCCTCGGTCCTTTACCATTGTTCCATTCACCTACGCACTACAACACCTGCTTCTCCCACCTCAAATTTTCCTTTCTCCCACAATTACACCCACAAAACCCTGCTTACTGCTCCTTATTTTACCTACCCACCATTATTATCACTAAAGTAACTACATCATCTAGATCTCAAGAATTGACCAAGGCACCCTTCATCATGCCACGCCCAGTCAGCAACTCGCCCTGAAGCACCCATTCACCTCAAACACACCCACTCCCATACCTATCCCTTGTACCCTAATCACTGCCATGAATCGACCCCGAACATATATAATCAACTGGCATAGCCACAGATACGCCGTTCCCGACCTCACGCACCTACGCTTCCCACCACAATTACATCCCTCTCTTCTCCCAACCCACCTGATTCAAATATATGCCCCACTTCGCTGCTCTCTTAGCCCCACCCTACCACCCACAACACATCTCCCTCATTCCACCCACCCACTCTTGGAATTACATCATTAGTTTCCCACCCTTACAGCCGGTCAACAGTTCACACACACTGCCTCTACATACCTTTTACGCCAAAACACTAATTTCTGTCCCAATACTCACCCTAAATACGTTATCAGAGTATAGCCGGGCAGCAGAGAAGAGAATCCCTTTTCCCCCCACCGTATTATGTCAACCGCAGTATATATAAGTGTGTCAGCTCTTCGCTGCGAGCATAATTAATTTTGTGTTACGTTAATGCATGGCAATTATTTTTTATCCCAGTGTTCAAAATATCTTAAGTTTCACGTATTTCTGCTGCAGCAGGACGATTCAGATATGGCTAATTATTATAAGTGTCACTGTTTCTTCAGCAGCAAGACGAGTTAGATATGACTATATAGAATTAGGTAATGAACAGAAATAAAAGAAAATCGGAAACAACGATTCTTCCATTGTTCTGTCAGTCACAATTTTCCGGTATTACTGAGGTATCCAATAAGCATCCATATTATTCCATTCCTCTTAGGATTTTTTGTTTTGTTTTCAGAGTCGCTGAAAAATTCACCTCTCACTCTAAACCAGCTTAAATATACTGTATCTGTCATTGTAGTATTATAACCTTTATAGGAAGCTTGTATGGTATAAAGAGCGTATTTGTTATGTGAATCAGTCGTTATCGGTGTGATATGTATATATCACTGAACATAAGACTCACTTGTAATATATGATTTGTTTCTTTGCCTACAAAGAAGCGTTTGTTTGGTGTATTATGACTCTGGGTTAGTGTACTGAGTGAGTATATTAATTTCTTCTCAATACAATGAATAATTTGTAGTTCATCAAAAAATTCGGGGTCTGAATTCCAATATGGTCTCAAGTACAGTCAATAAAACGTGTCGCACACCTGGGATCGATGGTTGTGAAAATATGCAAGTTTTGCAGACGTATATGGATCTATTAGCATATTGACTAAAAAAATAATACCACTAAGTATGTGACGATTTATGCAATTTCGAGTCGTAATATTTGCTAAGAACAACATTTGCACTTATAATTACAGGGTGCCCCACATACCACAATGCTTCTTTCGTGTTTCAGAATGATACGTGCGGTAAGATTATCTATTCTTTTTTGCAGACTGTACATAGATATGAAAACAGCTTGTTTTGAATTAATGTGATGATTTGAATTATAATGCATATCGCTCGGTATATTTCTAGATTTTCTGGGTAGCTCATTCTTCAAAACTCCTTTACCCCGGATAACTTCTGCTTCCTAGATTGGCAGTTAGTTATTCAATTCCAGTTCAAAAGTAAAGTTTATGGATGGGGATAAAAACGTTGTTTAATTAGAGATTTATTAATTGATTGGTTATTAGCACAGAAGCATAGGATGTCATCATCGTTTTTGAGGCTGTTTTTTTCTTTATATAGGTCAGAAAATTACTCAGAATTTCCAAAGAAATACTAATTTTTCAGATTGGCTTGATAGGAACATAAGAGTTCCGGAGGATTAGCAGCCAAGTAAAATTATTCTCCTGTACGAAGGAAAATGGAGGAGGGGGGGGGAGGGAGTGTGTGGTAAACATTAGGGGAGTTCGTCTTCGTATTGTAATAGCAAAGTATACGGTAAGGTACTTATTGACAAAGTTACGTAAATACCAGGGGAATTAGTTGGAGAAAGAACAGGGACGTTTCTCGAAGGAAAGTGGTTCTGTATATTAGATAGTCATCCTAAGTCGTTTAGAAAAAATGTTTCTAGAGAAGGCAAAGAAGTTATATGCTGCCTTCAAGGATCTGGAGAAAGTATATGACAGAGAGATAGACAAGAAAGTGGAAAATACTAATAATATATGGAGTAAACGGGAAGCTGTTGAATGCCGTGAAGAGTATGTACGAGAGTGCTAAGGCTACAGTGCATATGGATGGTAAACTAAGAGAATTTCTCTGTCTGAATGTTGGTTTTAAACAAAGATGTGTCATGTCGCCGTGGCTGTTCAGTTTGTTTAATGACGGAGTAATAAAAGAGATACAAGGTAGGGCAGTCGATGTTGGAGCGGCCCTAATGAGAGAGGGCAGTATTTGGAAACTTTCTGTTCTGTTGTTTGCAGGTGATACTGTATTGTTAAGTGAAGATGAACGGGAATTGCAAGGCTTGGTGAATGGGTTTGGAAGAGTATGTAAGAAAAGGATTGTACTGGTGAATGTAGGAAAGAGTAAAGTTGAGGTCATCGAAATAATTGAAGTTATTGAATGCACAGTGTGGTTGGATAGTGAAGTAATGAGAATGTGAGTGCATTTAAGTACTTGGGTAGTGTGATGAATAATGATGGAAGTCTGGACGATGAAGTGCTTGAAAGGGTACAGCAGGGAAGAAAGGTTCCTGGATGGTTGACAGCAGTGATAAGAAATAGGGAAATGTGCATGGAAGTAGAAAAGGCTTGGTGAATAAGTTTGGTAGAGTATGTAAGAAAAGGATTGTATCGGTGAATGTAGGAAAAAGTAAAGTTGGGGTCTTCGAAAGAATTGAAGTTATTGAACGCACAATGAGGCTGGACAGTGTAGTAATGAGAATGTGAGTGCATTTAAGTACTTGGGTAGTAAGATGAGTAATGATGGAAGTCTGGACGATGAAATGCTTGAAAGGGTACAGCAGGGAATAAAGGTTCCTGGTTGGTTGAAAGCAGTGATAAGAATTATGGAAATATGCATGGAAGTAGAAAAGTCGCTGCATGGGAGAATTGTGATCCCCATTCTATGGAAACGAAGCTCGGACTTTGCTAGAAGAACACAGGTCAAGAGTGAGAGCAATGGAAATGGATTACTCATATCTGATAGGATCATATGGATTTACATGGACTAAGAAATGAGAAAGTGAAAAATCGTTTTGGTGTGCATGTGGATGTGATAGAATGCGTTAGTAGAAACACACGGAGGTGGTCTGGCCACGTGGAAAGGATGGAGAGTGAGAGAATAACTAGGAATGTGTATGTGAGCGAGGTGGAGTTGCGGTGGAGAGGGAAACCGAGGATGAGATGGAGGGATAGAGTGGAGAGGTACCGGTATATTAGGGAGGGGTTGTAAATTGGGGAGAGGGCATCGAAATGCCAGGGGACAGGGCGATATGTAAGCGATTGTTTGTGGCCACTCCTAATGGGATTAAGGAGTCTGGCTATAGATATAATATTTGTTACCTTAGGGGAGAGAGGGATTACCCATGGCGATACCAGATTTTCTGTGCTATATCTGCCTTAAAAATATTATTTACACACAGCCTTCTTTGCTTAATAATGAAACTGCTTAATGATGTTTTCATAGGAAATACCTTGAATTCTGCTACACAAAATATTTGACACCAAAACTAACACATCTTTAACAGGAGCATTAGTGAACATTTGTTAACGTAAAAAAAAAACTAATTTGTAAAGGTATGTAACAGATCATTTCTTTTGTACAGATGAGTCAGAAATGGTGGCAACGTCAGAAGACAATTTGGTCACACGCCGCTCAGAGAGCTTGTACAGTCACAGAACGTACATAACCTACGATTGGCCTGACTGGATTGTTTGGCATGTGGAGTTTTGAATAAGCAGTACATACACGGTGTAGATTGGATTTGCACTGAAAATAACTTTATGAGATCCCCCCCCGACTTTAAGCAACTCCTTGATTTGTTAATGGATTAATATGTTCTGTTTTATCAGTGTGTGTGTGTGTGTGTGTGTGTGTGTGTGTGTGTGTGTGTGTGTGTGTGTGTGTGTGTGTGTGTGTGTGTGTGTGTGTGTGTGTGTGTGTGTGTGTGTGTGTGTGTGTGTGTGTGTGTTTTAACTTACAATATGCAGTAGTATCTTGGAGAGATCTCATGTCTTTTCATTATATTCACATTTGTTCATAACTAATAAGACGCTTCTTTTATTAGCTATAGTATTATGCAAGGAGCCAGCATCATTTAATATGTGATTCAGAGCATCAAGAAGAAACAAAAATATGCTAACTCATTGTTATAGTAAGCCTAGAACACGGAAAAGCTTCAACAGATATAATATTAATAAACCAGAATGCCTGAACAACCAGATATTTCATGTCCACTCTGTCCATGAAAATTTTCTCGATGTTGTTCAAGTCTGAAGTTACCTGATGGTGAAAACGCCATTAAGAAAATCCTCATGAGAAGTAACCCATCAAACAATCCATGTGTTTTAAATAAAGTTCCATGCAAAATTTTGAATAAATTTTACATGGGACGATCTGGATTTGTTTGTGGCCACCCCTCGCAGGATTAAGGCGTTTGGTAATTTAGAGATGGAGACAGTCTGGAAAAGACTTGGAAACCAGTATCTCACAGCATATATATTGTGTAAGGACTGTTGAACAGACTAGTGACGTATTCCAACACAAATCATCCTCTGATCATCATACTGATAGGGCAGGTTCTATGATTCTAAAAAGGTGGAAAGGCTTTGAAAAACGAAATGTAATTGAATATTGTTTAATTGCTTGGTGTACTTGGAATAATGTAAACCTGAGATATGACCATTTTTTTTTTTTTATAAAACTGTTAACAGAATAAACTATAGAGCAGTACCGCCTTGACAAACACTGGTTGTATAGACTTTCCACAGATAAGGATATAAGTTCAGCCAAAGTGAAAGGAGAAATGGTCATGTCATTTTTCATAATGTTATGTCAGGTCAAGCCAGGCTCCCTTTTGTTTTGTGTGGCCGACCCTCCCGTAGGTATACTGTATATGTAAGACCTCCACCCTCATGTATTTATGTTACTGCCGGAATACGAAATACGCGCAAGTACTTGCTATCTCTACTTTCATTTCACTTTTGGTTAATTTGCACCTATTGTATGCATCTCTCTATCTCTCAGTCCATACCTATGTATTCTTCTATCTGTGAGATGTTTATTGATGTTATTCTGCTTACAAACCGCAACATCAAGATTATTGCTAAACTCTGAGCCATTATCGGTAATAACAGTGGATGGTGTAGTGAATGGACAAATGATGTTATCAATGAAGGCAAGTGCAATACTCTTAGCAGTCTTGTCTTGTAGAGCTACGAGAACACAGAAGCGTGAGAAATGATCAACTGCCGCAAAAAAATATTCTGCACCAAACTCCGTAAGGGGAAATTTAACAAACAGTTTCTCATGGACATGATGGAACTGGATATTTCAGAAGTGGAGCAGGTAATCCAGTTGACCCTTAATGACAATTACAGGGAGCACAGGAATCGCAGTGAACATTAATGTCCTTACACAGAGTAGGTCAATAAAATCAAAGGCGTGCTTGTCTCAAACACCGATCCTTTCCTAGATGGAATGCATGAGGTGTTACGGATGATGTTTAGTACTATAGGTACTATAGGTACCTCTCTGTTAGGTATGTCCCTCCAGGCAAGAGATGCCTTCCAATACAAAATATCGTTGTCTAACATAAGATCATCTACTGACACTGGAAGAGTGTGTAAAATTGAAGTGTCTCCCGATTCTGGGAAGTAAATAACGTTAGACCACAGACAGTATGTGTGCTGACAATTACAATCAACATCTGTGGTTAGAGAGGTGTAAGAAACATCATTTGGCTGGCATGGTGAGACTGCCGCGGTTACGCGAGGTGAAACAGCATCTGCAACTACATTTGATTTACCAGGCACCTAATCAAAGGTTGGGTTGAAGTTTTGGTTAGTAACTGACCATCGTGATAGACGTCCGGTAAGATTTCTTCCTTTCAATAAATCACAAAATGGGAGAAGAACTGTTTGGGTATGCACTGCATATCCGTAGATTATTTCTCTGAACTGTTTGAGAGACCAAACAAATGCTAAATTCTCCCAATCAGTAACTCTGTAGTTACTTCCAGCTACATTTAGGGCACGGCCAGCATACCCTATTACACGTTTCCTCCTTGCATATTCAATTTGCATCGACACCGCATCAATTCCCACCCCCGACGCGTCTGTACAAAGAAGAAAAGGTTTCTTAAAATCAGGGAATGCCTTATTAATAATAAGGGTTGTCTTCAGTGTTTCAAAAGCATGAGATGGTCAGTAGACCAAACGAAAGGTTCATTTTTCTTTAGTCATTTAGTCAGAGAAGCAGCGATTTGTGCATAAGCTTGAAGAAATGGCCGATATTAGCTACTCAGTCCAAGGAAATTCCTTACATCAGCAGAACTGGTTAAGTTCAGGGAAGATATAAAACTGTATTAACTTTCTCGTCTGAGGTATGAATTCCTTAGCGTCAACCACATGTCCAAGAAATTTAATACTCCTGCGTAGAAAGTTGCATTCACTGAGCTTAACATTTATAGTTGTCATTTGGAGAGATCAAAAACTTGTTGAAGCTTACCAAAATGTTCAGGGATTGACTTACTTCTTAGAATGATGTCATCTAGATAAGCAAAAAGAAAATGACCGATCGTGCCATTGAGTACAGAATGATCTAACTATCTATATACCTAGGCTGCTTCCCCCAAGGAAAGGGAGGTAGCCGAGATAGGACGACACACTCTATGGAGTACAGAATGATAAACCTCATAAATACTGACGGAGCCTTTCTAAGACCAAAGGGAAGTCTTAAAATGACAGTGGCCAGAAGGGGTACTAAATACAGTTATGAGACGGGAAGACTTCCTTTTTCTACTTGCCAGTAGCCACTAAGCAAGTCAAGTGGGGTGAAAACGACGTCATTCTCGCCAAGTGATTCCAATAAATCTGTTAAGACTGGTAATGGGAATCGATCGGGCACAGTGACACAGTTTATTTTACAATTGTCAACTACGTGTCTAAATTCACCTTCTCTCTTGGGGACTAGGAAAGCGGACTATTTCACGGACTGACGGAGTTATCAATGATCTGATTTAGTATATCCTGTACTATCTTGTCAGTCTCTCTTCGTAAGCTATGGGATAATCTGTATGTCGGGGCGTAAATTGGTTGAGAACCGGGAATCAATTCAACGTTAAGTTTAATCATACCTTCTTACCCACAGGTTCACCAGGTAAGGCCACAACATTCTATTGATCTGCAAAAGATTTCTTAATCAACTTCATATGAAGGGAAGTTGTAAGGATCTACTGTACTTGCAAAGTGAGAAAATCTGAAGGAGTTGCAGCAGAACCCGTAGAATTTTCAGTGTTATATACACCAGGTGAATTGTCATCATCATCCCTAGTATAGAGAATGGTATATCCTTGCACGCCTTTACAGCCAATGGGTACACCAGGAAATAGCCAATCCTTGTACCGCTTTTAAGTTTTAGTGGAGCATTTGTTACATTCAGTGAGTAAAGGTAACACAAATTATCCTCCAATACGAAACACAGTGCTGACTCATTTGTCAAACCATTCACACAACATGTCTCAGGTAATGTTAATGCATTCACTTCTTTCGCACCAACAACACGGACAGAAACATTCGTGAATTCATGCGCAACAAAATTGTGAACCACTTTGTCACTGCTCTGTGGGTTGCAGAATGTTATTCACACTATTTGAGGTAGTTAAATAAGACGCAGATGAGTCAAACATTGTCTCACTGTTAGAGGGGTGTCATGATATACTCATTGCTCGCTACTGGTGTTGGTTTAGTTACAGTAAACTGTGTGATAAAATTTACCTGTGAAAGGACATGGTGTGGGCATTTTATGTCTGATACGTAAAGTCCGTGTACTTTAATACAACTACAAGCAGGTATCAGTTCATTAGAATGTTGAGCTATGGTGCCATTACCAATGAAAACATCTGCAGGATACCGGAGTTTATTTGTGACATAAAACCTCGGCTGTGAATGGCTATATTAATTCATTAAGTTGTATCTCGAGTTACCTTGCCCTTCACATAAAGTTCTGGGCCGTCAACACTACAGTGACGCATGTCAGGTAGCTTAAGGATCCGAACCCGTTTGATCTTTCCTTTAGTACTGTTTAGGGAAGACTCCGACATGAAGTTCACCATAGACCCAGAGTCCATAAAAAGATGATGTAGGGACTTCCTCATCTTTACCTAAGATTAGTACCCACGCGAGCAGAGTGCCAATTTGGAGAATGGGGAGCTCAGACTTTTATATCATATGGAAAATTCTGTTGGTTCTGGCACGGGCTTTCCCCCAGCTGTGTATTGGCAAGAGCATGATGTTTGCTAGTCGAATGATAATGGCTTTTACGATAAGTAGAGTGCTTATTCCTGAATTATTGTCAAGGTGATCCATTATCAAGCCTGTGTCCTCATTCATCTACTAATCTTTTATACCAACTACCATCACGATGGCCTGTTCATTTACAATACCAACAAACTACCTTCGTTCTGCCTGTAGGTCTGGTTCTGTTATGAGAGAAACTGCTTTGTGACACAGGTCTTGCAAGTGACAAGGTGAACGTGGTGTGACGTTTTGTTTGCTAAGTGAACGTGAGACCTTCCCCTGACCTTGTGACTGCAAAGACTGCTGAGCTAGTGACTGGACGAACTGTGCATAGTGTTTGAGAAGGTATGATACCGAGTTCTCTTCTATTTGTACAGCTAACACGGCTATGTCATCCTTTGGAGAAAACGGAATCTCTAACACTGCATCTAATTCAGATTTAAGAATCTGACATAACTCAAATAACATTGCAACATACTTAGAGGAAAGGTGGTTATTCTCTTATCATCAATTTCCGCCCACGGAACGTTCTGTAATGCCTCTGGAATTTCTGTTTCTGTTGCTGCTGACACCCTGCCGCTTCTAACAGAGTATTTTGTTCTGAAGAGATGAACTTATCCTGTCTCATACTTTGCAGTAATCTGTAAACGCTCATCAAGCATCCTGCTTTCGTGTGGGTACCAAAAAAAATCTACGAATATGTTACAGCATTCGTCAAAGAAAGTAAACGTATCAAAAAACCTAGAACGGACTAATGAACCGACTCATCAGTAACCATCACCTAATCGGCTCCAAAGATAAGCGATTTTAGCACTGTGTTGTAAGCCTTTTGTTTGTAACTGCAGACTGGACAGCACTAATGAAATTATACACGCCAATTGCAGGATTTAATCCAGTGAATTTAGGACGCAATGGATCTTCCAAAATAATTGTGTGAGGGAGCAGGAAGGATTGCCATATTTAAAGAGGTAGATGTTCAAGGTGACGGAGATACGTGTGATGTATTGGGGGTATGATACTCAGCTGATTGAACTGTTTATCGTGAATAAGTCTTTCCGTTTCTTAAACATGTGAGGGTGTCGCGTAAGATTTCGATCTTAGTGGTCTTTATCTCTGAAAGTATACAAGTGCTCGTGGGCCCTTTGGGCCTTCTCGCACTTGCTCCTGCGGAGGGATCTCGCGCTGCACGCTTACTTTCTCGTGCTTCGCACTCATTTCCTGGTGCTTCTCACTCGTTTCCTTGCGCTTTGCTCGCGCGATGCGATCATTTCAGGTAATCCGAGTCACGTTTATGTGCTGTTCTTGTCTAACGTTGTCACTATCTGCCGTCAAGACGACATCGAAGGGCCCATGATGGTCCAAAATAAAAATAGAAAATAAGTGGAAGGGGGAGAGGAAGCGTACATCGGCAGGGAAATTGTTTTCAGCGAGAAGTTAATTAGCTACAAAAGAGACTCAACCTGGGTGAGATGAGAGGATATAGATGGTTACCCAATACCTTCCCTCTATATCCTCTCATCTCACCCAGGTTGAGTCTCTTTTCTCTAATTAACTTCTCGCTGAAAACAATTTCCCTGCCGATGTGCGCTTCCTCTCCCCCTTCCACTTATTTTCTATTTTTATTTTGGACCATCATGGGCCCTTCGATGTCGTCTTGACGGCAGATAGTGACAACGTTAGACAAGAACAGCACATAAACGTGACTCGGATTACCTGAAATGATCGCATCGCGCGAGCAAAGCGCAAGGAAACGAGTGAGAAGCACCAGGAAATGAGTGCGAAGCACGAGAAAGTAAGCGTGCAGCGCGAGATCCCTCCGCAGGAGCAAGTGCGAGAAGGCCCAAAGGGCCCACGAGCACTTGTATACTTTCAGAGATAAAGACCACTAAGATCGAAATCTTACGCGACACCCTCACATGTTTAAGAAACGGAAAGACTTATTCACGATAAACAGTTCAATCAGCTGAGTATCATACCCCCAATACATCACACGTATCTCCGTCACCTTGAACATCTACCTCTTTAAATATGGCAATCCTTCCTGCTCCCTCACACAATTATTTTGGAAGATCCATTGCGTCCTAAATTCACTGGATTAAATCCTGCAATTGGCGTGTATAATTTCATTAGTGCTGTCCAGTCTGCAGTTACAAACAAAAGGCTTACAACACAGTGCTAAAATCGCTTATCTTTGGAGCCGATTAGGTGATGGTTACTGATGAGTCGGTTCATTAGTCCGTTCTAGGTTTTTTGATACGTTTACTTTCTTTGACGAATGCTGTAACATATTCGTAGATTTTTTTTGGTACCCACACGAAAGCAGGATGCTTGATGAGCGTTTACAGATTACTGCAAAGTATGAGACAGGATAAGTTCATCTCTTCAGAACAAAATACTCTGTTAGAAGCGGCAGGGTGTCAGCAGCAACAGAAACAGAAATTCCAGAGGCATTACAGAACGTTCCGTGGGCGGAAATTGATGATAAGAGAATAACCACCTTTCCTCTAAGTATGTTGCAATGTTATTTGAGTTATGTCAGATTCTTAAATCTGAATTAGATGCAGTGTTAGAGATTCCGTTTTCTCCAAAGGATGACATAGCCGTGTTAGCTGTACAAATAGAAGAGAACTCGGTATCATACCTTCTCAAACACTATGCACAGTTCGTCCAGTCACTAGCTCAGCAGTCTTTGCAGTCACAAGGTCAGGGGAAGGTCTCACGTTCACTTAGCAAACAAAACGTCACACCACGTTCACCTTGTCACTTGCAAGACCTGTGTCACAAAGCAGTTTCTCTCATAACAGAACCAGACCTACAGGCAGAAGGAAGGTAGTTTGTTGGTATTGTAAATGAACAGGCCATCGTGATGGTAGTTGGTATAAAAGATTAGTAGATGAATGAGGACACAGGCTTGATAATGGATCACCTTGACAATAATTCAGGAATAAGCACTCTACTTATCGTAAAAGCCATTATCATTCGACTAGCAAACATCATGCCCTTGCCAATACACAGCTGGGGGAAAGCCCGTGCCAGAACCAACAGAATTTTCCATATGATATAAAAGTCTGAGCTCCCCATTCTCCAAATTGGCACTCTGCTCGCGTGGGTACTAATCTTAGGTAAAGATGAGGAAGTCCCTACATCATCTTTTTATGGACTCTGGGTCTATGGTGAACTTCATGTCGGAGTCTTCCCTAAACAGTACTAAAGGAAAGATCAAACGGGTTCGGATCCTTAAGCTACCTGACATGCGTCACTGTAGTGTTGACGGCCCAGAACTTTATGTGAAGGGCAAGGTAACTCGAGATACAACTTAATGAATTAATATAGCCATTCACAGCCGAGGTTTTATGTCACAAATAAACTCCGGTATCCTGCAGATGTTTTCATTGGTAATGGCACCATAGCTCAACATTCTAATGAACTGATACCTGCTTGTAGTTGTATTAAAGTACACGGACTTTACGTATCAGACATAAAATGCCCACACCATGTCCTTTCACAGGTAAATTTTATCACACAGTTTACTGTAACTAAACCAACACCAGTAGCGAGCAATGAGTATATCATGACACCCCCTCTAACAGTGAGACAATGTTTGACTCATCTGCGTCTTATTTAACTACCTCAAATAGTGTGAATAACATTCTGCAACCCACAGAGCAGTGACAAAGTGGTTCACAATTTTGTTGCGCATGAATTCACGAATGTTTCTGTCCGTGTTGTTGGTGCGAAAGAAGTGAATGCATTAACATTACCTGAGACATGTTGTGTGAATGGTTTGACAAATGAGTCAGCACTGTGTTTCGTATTGGAGGATAATTTGTGTTACCTTTACTCACTGAATGTAACAAATGCTCCACTAAAACTTAAAAGCGGTACAAGGATTGGCTATTTCCTGGTGTACCCATTGGCTGTAAAGGCGTGCAAGGATATACCATTCTCTATACTAGGGATGATGATGACAATTCACCTGGCGTATATAACACTGAAAATTCTACGGGTTCTGCTGCAACTCCTTCAGATTTTCTCACTTTGCAAGTACAGTAGATCCTTACAACTTCCCTTCATATGAAGTTGATTAAGAAATCTTTTGCAGATCAATAGAATGTTGTGGCCTTACCTGGTGAACCTGTGGGTAAGAAGGTATGATTAAACATAACGTTGAATTGATTCCCGGTTCTCAACCAATTTACGTCCCAACATACAGATTATCCCATAGCTTACGAAGAGAGACTGACAAGATAGTACAGGATATACTAAATCAGATCATTGATAACTCCGTCAGTCCGTGAAATAGTCCGCTTTCCTAGTCCCCAAGAGAGAAGGTGAATTTAGACACGTAGTTGACAATTGTAAAATAAACTGTGTCACTGTGCCCGATCGATTCCCATTACCAGTCTTAACAGATTTATTGGAATCACTTGGCGAGAATGACGTCGTTTTCACCCCACTTGACTTGCTTAGTGGCTACTGGCAAGTAGAAAAAGGAAGTCTTCCCGTCTCATAACTGTATTTAGTACCCCTTCTGGCCACTGTCATTTTAAGACTTCCCTTTGGTCTTAGAAAGGCTCCGTCAGTATTTATGAGGTTTATCATTCTGTACTCCATAGAGTGTGTCGTCCTATCTCGGCTACCTCCCTTTCCTTGGGGAAGCAGCCTAGGTATATAGATAGTTAGATCATTCTGTACTCAATGGCACGATCGGTCATTTTCTTTTGCTTATCTAGATGACATCATTCTAAGAAGTAAGTCAATCCCTGAACATTTTGGTAAGCTTCAACAAGTTTTTGATCTCTCCAAATGACAACTATAAATGTTAAGCTCAGTGAATGCAACTTTCTACGCAGGAGTATTAAATTTCTTGGACATGTGGTTGACGCTAAGGAATTCATACCTCAGACGAGAAAGTTAATACAGTTTTATATCTTCCCTGAACTTAACCAGTTCTGCTGATGTAAGGAATTTCCTTGGACTGAGTAGCTAATATCGGCCATTTCTTCAAGCTTATGCACAAATCGCTGCTTCTCTGACTAAATGACTAAAGAAAAATGAACCTTTCGTTTGGTCTACTGACCATCTCATGCTTTTGAAACACTGAAGACAACCCTTATTATTAATAAGGCATTCCCTGATTTTAAGAAACCTTTTCTTCTTTGTACAGGACGCGTCGGGGGTGGGAATTGATGCGGTGTCGATGCAAATTGAATATGCAAGGAGGAAACGTGTAATAGGGTATGCTGGCCGTGCCCTAAATGTAGCTGGAAGTAACTACAGAGTTACTGATTGGGAGAATTTAGCATTTGTTTGGTCTCTCAAACAGTTCAGAGAAATAATCTACGGATATGCAGTGCATACCCAAACAGTTCTTCTCCCATTTTGTGATTTATTGAAAGGAAGAAATCTTACCGGACGTCTATCACGATGGTCAGTTACTAACCAAAACTTCAACCCAACCTTTGATTAGGTGCCTGGTAAATCAAATGTAGTTGCAGATGCTGTTTCACCTCGCGTAACCGCGGCAGTCTCACCATGCCAGCCAAATGATGTTTCTTACACCTCTCTAACCACAGATGTTGATTGTAATTGTCAGCACACATACTGTCTGTGGTCTAACGTTATTTACTTCCCAGAATCGGGAGACACTTCAATTTTACCCACTCTTCCAGTGTCAGTAGATGATCTTATGTTAGACAACGATATTTTGTATTGAAAGGCATCTCTTGCCTGGAGGGACATACCTAACAGAGAGGTACGTCAACTTGTTGTTCCCACTGATTTAATACCTATAGTACTAAACATCATCCGTAACACCTCATGCATTCCATCTAGGAAAGGATCGGTGTTTGAGACAAGCACGCCTTTGATTTTATTGACTTACTCTGTGTAAGGACATTAATGTTCACTGCGATTCCTGTGCTCCCTGTAATTGTCATTAAGGGTCAACTGGATTACCTGCTCCACTTTTGAAATATCCAGTTCCATCATGTCCATGAGTAACTGTTTGTTAAATTGCCCCTCACGGAGTTTGGTGTAGAATATTTTTTTGCGGCAGTTGATCATTTCTCACGCTTCTGTGTTCTCGTAGCTCTACAAGACAAGACTGCTAAGAGTATTGCACGTGCCTTCATTGATAACATCATTTGTCCATTCACTGCACCATCCACTGTTATTACCGATAATGGCTCAGAGTTTAACAATAGTCTTGATGTTGCGGTTTGTAAGCAGAATAACATCAATAAACATCTCACAGATAGAAGAATACATAGGTATGGACTGAGAGATAGAGAGATGCATACAATAGGTGCAAATTAACCAAAAGTGAAATGAAAGTAGAGATAGCAAGTACTTGCGAGTATTTCGTATTCCGGCAGTAACATAAACACATGAGGGTGGAGGTCTTACATATACAGTACACCTACAGCAGGGTCGGCCACACAAAACAAAAGGGAGCCTGGCTTGACCTGACACAACATTATGAAAAATGACATGACCATTTCTCCTTTCACTTTGGCTGAACTTATATCCTTATCTGTGGAAAGTCTATACAACCAGTGTTTGTCAAGGCGGTACTGCTCTATAGTTTATTCTGTTAACAGTTTTATAAAAAAAAAAAAATGGTCATATCTCAGGTTTACATTATTCCAAGTACACCAAGCAATTAAACAATATTCAATTACATTTCGTTTTTCAAAGCCTTTCCACCTTTTTAGAATCATAGAACCTGCCCTATCAGTATGATGATCAGAGGATGATTTGTGTTGGAATACGTCACTACTCTGTTCAACAGTCCTTACACAATACATATGCTGTGAGATACTGGTTTCCAAGTCTTTTCCAGACTGTCTCCATCTCTAAATTACCAAACGCCTTAATCCTGTGAGGGGTGACCACAAACAAATCCAGATCGTCCCATGTAAAATTTATTCAAAATTTTGCATGGAACTTTATTTACAACACATGGATTGTTTGATGGGTTACTTCTCATGAGGATTTTCTTAATGGCGTTTTCACCATCAGGTAACTTCAGACTTGAACAACATCGAGAAAATTTTCATGGACAGAGTGGACATGAAATATCTGGTTGTTCAGGCATTCTGGTTTATTAATATTATATCTGTTGAAGCTTTTCCGTGTTCTAGGCTTACTATAACAATGAGTTAGCATATTTTTGTTTCTTCTTGATGCTCTGAATCACATATTAAATGATGCTGGCTCCTTGCATAATACTATAGCTAATAAAAGAAGCGTCTTATTAGTTATGAACAAATGTGAATATAATGAAAAGACATGAGATCTCTCCAAGATACTACTGCATATTGTAAGTTAAAACACACACACACACACACACACACACACACACACACACACACACACACACACACACACACACACACACACACACACACACACACACACACACACACACACACACACACACACACACACTGATAAAACAGAACATATTAATCCATTAACAAATCAAGGAGTTGCTTAAAGTCGGGGGGGGATCTCATAAAGTTATTTTCAGTGCAAATCCAATCTACACCGTGTATGTACTGCTTATTCAAAACTCCACATGCCAAACAATCCAGTCAGGCCAATCGTAGGTTATGTACGTTCTGTGACTGTACAAGCTCTCTGAGCGGCGTGTGACCAAATTGTCTTCTGACGTTGCCACCATTTCTGACTCATCTGTACAAAAGAAATGATCTGTTACATACCTTTACAAATTAGTTTTTTTTTTACGTTAACAAATGTTCACTAATGCTCCTGTTAAAGATGTGTTAGTTTTGGTGTCAAATATTTTGTGTAGCAGAATTCAAGGTATTTCCTATGAAAACATCATTAAGCAGTTTCATTATTAAGCAAAGAAGGCTGTGTGTAAATAATATTTTTAAGGCAGATATAGCACAGAAAATCTGGTATCGCCATGGGTAATCCCTCTCTCCCCTAAGGTAACAAATATTATATCTATAGCCAGACTCCTTAATCCCATTAGGAGTGGCCACAAACAATCGCTTACATATCGCCCTGTCCCCTGGCATTTCGATGCCCTCTCCCCAATTTACAACCCCCTCCCTAATATACCGGTACCTCTCCACTCTATCCCTCCATCTCATCCTCGGTTTCCCTCTCCACCGCAACTCCACCTCGCTCACATACACATTCCTAGTTATTCTCTCACTCTCCATCCTTTCCACGTGGCCAGACCACCTCCGTGTGTTTCTACTAACGCATTCTATCACATCCACATGCACACCAAAACGATTTTTCACTTTCTCATTTCTTAGTCCATGTAAATCCATATGATCCTATCAGATATGAGTAATCCATTTCCATTGCTCTCACTCTTGACCTGTGTTCTTCTAGCAAAGTCCGAGCTTCGTTTCCATAGAATGGGGATCACAATTCTCCCATGCAGCGACTTTTCTACTTCCATGCATATTTCCATAATTCTTATCACTGCTTTCAACCAACCAGGAACCTTTATTCCCTGCTGTACCCTTTCAAGCATTTCATCGTCCAGACTTCCATCATTACTCATCTTACTACCCAAGTACTTAAATGCACTCACATTCTCATTACTACACTGTCCAGCCTCACTGTGCATTCAATAACTTCAATTCTTTGGAAGACTCCAACTTTACTTTTTGCTACATTCACCAATACAATCCTTTTCTCTCATACTCTACCAAACTTATTCACCAAGTCTTTTCTACTTCCATGCACATTTCCCTATTTCTTATCGCTGCTGTCAACCAACCAGGAACCTTTCTTCCCTGCAGTACCCTTTCAAGCACTTCATCGTCCAGACTTCCATCATTACCCATCTCACTACCCAAGTACTTAAATGCACTCACATTCTCATTACATCACTATCGAACCTCACTGTGCATTCAAAAACTTCAATATTTCGAAGACCTCAACTTTACTCTTTCCTACATTCACCAGTACAATCCTTTTCTTACATACTCTTCCAAACCCATTCACCAAGCCTTGCAATTCCCGTTCATCTTCACTTAACAATACAGTATCATCTGCAAACGACAGAACAGAAAGTTTCCAAATACTGCCCTCTCTCATTAGGGCCGCTCCAACATCGACTGCCCTACCTTGTATCTCTTTTATTACTCCGTCATTAAACAAACTGAACAGCCACGGCGACATGACACATCTTTGTTTAAAACCAACATTCAGACAGAGAAATTCTCTTAGTTTCCATCCATACGCACTGTAGCCTTAGCACTCTCGTACATACTCTTCACGGCATTCAACAGCTTCCCGTTTACTCCATATATTATTACTATTTTCCACTTTCTTGTCTATCTCTCTGTCATATGCTTTCTCCAGATCCTTGAAGGCAGCATATAACTTCTTTGCCTTCTCTAGAAACATTTTTTCTAAACGACTTAGGATGACTATCTAATATACAGAACTATTTTCCTTCGAGAAACGTCCCTGTTCTTTTTCCAACTAATTCCCCTGGTATTTACGTAACTTTGTCAATAAGTACCTTACCATATACTTTGCTATTACAATACGAAGACGAACTCCCCTAATGTTTACCACACACTCCCCCCCCCCTCCTCCCTTTTCCTTCGTACAGGAGAATAATTTTACTTGACTGCTAATCCTCCGGGACTCTTATGTTCCTACCAAGCCAATCTGAAAAATTAGTATTTCTTTGGAAATTCTGAGTAATTTTCTGACCTATATAAAGAAAAAAACAGCCTCAAAAACGATGATGACATCCTATGCTTCTGTGCTAATAACCAATCAATTAATAAATCTCTAATTAAACAACGTTTTTATCCCCATCCATAAACTTTACT